>NC_091574.1:34041875-34079375 GCF_042767895.1 Penaeus vannamei | reverse complement strand
TCTCTCTCTCTCTCTCTCTCTCTCTCTCTCTCTCTCTCTCTCTCTCTCTCTCTCTCTCTTTCTCTCTCTCTCTCTCTCTCTCTCTCTCTCTCTCTCTCTCTCTCTCTCTCTCTCTCTCTCTTTCTTTCTTTCTTTCTCTCTTTCTTTGTTTCTTTCTCTCTTTCTCTCTCTCTCTCTCTCTCTCTCTCTCTCTCTCTCTCTCTCTCTCTCTCTCTCTCTCTCTCTCTCTCTTTCTCTCTCTTTCTGTGGCTCGTATCGTTTACAATAAACCTGGATCTGCTTTGAGAGGAATGGTTTGTTATAACCCCTTTTTATGGAACTAATGCGACTATCTTACAACCCCATCAAAGCATCGGTGAAAAAAAAAAATAAAAGATATATCAGACGCTACTGAAGAACTCTCTATCATGTCTTCAGGAGCCTCATCTGTTCCCCAGCGCCTCGCGTCATTCCGAAGAGGCTCCTTTTGAAGCGGTCCGCCCTCTCCGGCTGCATCAAAGGCGCCGTTTTCCTTTTGTAATGCGGAGGCGGTGGATTGTGTCTCGTTTTCTGTGGGAGATTTCACTTCTCGCCGTTTTCTTCGGGGTAGCCTTAATCGGGGTTTATTCGTTTGTTATTGATTTTTCCGTTTATTTGTTTATTTACGTAAATGTATGCATTTAATTAAGAATTTACTTATTTATTTATTTTCTAAAAACATGCCATTTACAAAATCCTGATGCGTGTTGATTTATATATATAATTTTTAATTACGATAAAAGCCATGTTTTTTATAGTAAGTATTACAACTGACTCTTTGGATCGATCGTTTGTGCCGACAACTGCGCTATACTGAGCCTCACGTTTACTGAAAAGATGGTAGATATTTATTTCTCTGTCACAAGTATCGCAGTGTCTGTTACTGGCAGTTAGCTTTCGCAAGGAAGTAAAGAAGTCAAATTGAGGGCCTCCGACAGAGAGACAAACAGACGGAAAGGACCCATGGGAAGACAAACAACTGTCATGGCAGCATTAATGCCCGAGACAAGAGATACGGCGCGTCGTTCGGGAGTCCACCTGGGAGGTAAAGAATGCCAACCCTTTCCTTTCACTCGACCGAAGCGTCTCGGCTGGGAGTTGGGGTAAGGGGTAGGGGGAGAAGGGGAGGGAAGAGGAGGGGCAGGGGGAGAAGGGGAGGGAAGAGGAAGGGTAAGGGGAGGATGGATGGGAAGAGGACGGGGAGGGGGAGGTGGAGGATGGAAGAGAAGAGGAGGGGTAGAAGGGGGGAAGGGTATGAAAGAGGAGTAGGGGGAGGAACTGAAGGGAAAATGAGAGGTAGGGAGTGAAGGGAAGGGAAGGGGAAGGGTTGGGAGATAAAGGGAAGGGAAGAGGAGGGGTAGGGGGAATAAGGAAAGGAATAGGAGGGATAGTAAGAGAAAGGGAAGGAAATAGGAGGGGTACTGGAAGAAAAAGAGCTTAAGAGATTGTGTAGGATAAAAAAAGAAAAGGGAGAGATGTCAAACTTGCTCATCTCTCGCGTCTCGTTTTTCGTAATAAATGATGTACTTCTAGAATGTGAAAAAGAGCGTCGAGAGAATCAGAGAACACAAGCAGGTAAACAGACAAATGCTTAACCTCCGCCAACCCCGCCGGCTATTGTCGCAGGAGATCATAGCAGGCTCTCGAGAAGTCCTATTTCCGGGGAGAGATTTTATCATTTCTCCGCCACTTCCTTCCCTCTCCTCCCTCCTTCTTATTCCCCTTCGTAATGCCCTTTTCTCTCTCAAGATGAAAAGGAATTCATTAAGAAGACACGCTGGGTTCTCTTAGGCCTGGCGACGCGTGTGTGATCAGAGGATTTAGGATTTAGGATTTTAGGAACGGAGTAAACACGTGTGATTCTGAATTTTGTGATCACGTGATTTTTATCCTCCTAAAGACATTTTCTGGGAAGGGATTCGTGCATTATTCCTTTTATTCTGTGTGCTCGCGGAAGGATACTACCATTGGTCACTTTCCTGTATATGGCGGGATGAGGAAGATGGAAAATAAATTAGAATTAATAAACCGAATAAGGTTGTTGTATCTACGACAGGCTTAAAGTGGTTGGCAGCGACGGAACTCCGTATATGGTCGGAGTTATGGTAAGGTGGCCTAATATAGCGTGAGGAGTGTGACAGTCACATTATTAAGGGGTAACGAAGGGACACGTAAAGGTGAAAGTTGTTTGAACGTGGATAAAGAGGTTTTCGGTAATATTCATAGTAGTTACTATTGTCATGTAATTCTTCCGATGTTATAACCATCATCATTATTATCACCACCACCACCACCACCACCACCACCACCACTACTACTACCATCATTATCATTATCATTATCATTATCAATCATAATCTTTATCAATCATCATCATCACCACCACCCCCACCATATCCTCCTCTAACCAGCGGCGCCTTCCTCCTTGCAGGAACAGAACAGTTCCTCGAGCAGCGAGTCGGAGGATGAGCCAGTGAGCAAGTGCCGCCGCCTGTCCACCTCGTCGTGTGACTCCCCCTGCTCCTCCCCCTGCCCGTCCCCCTGCCCCGACGCCCGCCCTCGCCGCGCCCACCGCTGCCACGCCCACCGCTGGTCACACTACGATTCCAACCTGTCAGAGACAGGTTCATATATCGAGGTGAGGGGTCTGTGTGTGTGTGTGTGTGTGTGTGTGTGTGTGTGTGTGTGTGTGTGTGTGTGTGTGTGTGTGTGTTTGTGTCCGTATCTGTATCTGTTATCTGTGTGTGTGTGTGTGTGCGCCACAACCTAAAAAGTGTGGCTACTGATTGTTGATTTTTATGCGTGGTCGAGATGATAAAGCTTGATAAGATGTCACTAATCGTTATCAGCTTTATCACTGCCATGTTGTCTTTTGATCCAAATCAAAAGACACGCCACATTTAGTGTTTATTTGGTGTGAATGACAGTGCCACTGGAGTATGTGATGACGGTAAGATACACCAAAAAATGTATTTTTATTTACGTAATGATTTTTTTTTCACTAGTGGCTAAGGTCTTTTTTGATTAGTTACTTTATAAATTGATTGGGATTTCCACAACTGTCATCTGTTTTGCTATTTTCTCTTTTCATTTTGGGTTCTTTTTCTTCTTTCTTTATATTTCTTCTTTATTCCATCGTTTCTAGATTTTTTTAACGTTTTTTCTCATTACCGGATTTTCTCGTTTTCACATTTTTATTTTTTTCCCTCTTTTTTCCTTGTTTTTCAGTAAGGTAAAGGTGGTAACTGTTAGTATTATCTTTTCATATTTTTTTCGCCGGCGTCATTTGATCTTTAATTTCCTCCTGTTCTTCCGTATTTTTAGTTATTTTCCTTCTTTCCCTACGTTTAGCGTTATTGTCCTCCTCCATCTCCTCGCGTTCTTTTCTCCTATTTTCCACTATTTCCATTATTTCCATTATTCCATTCTTATTTCCATTATTTGCGTCTTACCTCTCTGCATCACCAGCTTTTTTTCTCGCGTTTTTTTTTTTTACCGTCAGCGAGAAACAGCGCACCATAAGGTCACCATGCATTGCACACCATAAAGCATCACCTTCTATGAGCTGATCATCCCCGCACCATTTGCAGCATATCGCGTTGCAACGGCAGGTGTCGTGTTGCAAGCACCAGCGAAGTTATTTCCTGCTGTTTTTTTTGCTCAGTCTTTCTCTTCACTCTCGTCGTTTTTTTTTCCTTTCTTTTTTTTTTATTTCTCGTACGTTTATTGATCTTTTTTTTCTGTTTCTCTCTTCGTAACTCCATGTTTTTTTTCATCTCTCTCATCACATCGGCTTTTTTCTTCTCTTTCTCTTACGTTTTCTCTATTTCTCTCACGTTTTCTCTATTTCTCTCTTCGCATCACTTCATTCTCTCTCTCTCTCTCTCTCACTCCCTCATATCACCCCATTTATGTTTGATTTATTTCCCTTTATTTCATCTCTCCCCTCGTCCCTCACAGGCCTCCCCGACCTACTCATGCTGCCCTCACGCACATGAGACCAAGGTAAAAGAAAATGAGACGAGAAAGAAATTCGTTTGAGGAATGCTCTTCCTAACCCCCCCCCCTCCCCCCCTCTTCCCTCCCCTCCCCTCCTCCCGTCCCATTCCTTCTCCGCCACCACCCTCCCTTCCTACCCCCATCTTTGCTACCCCTCTCCCCTCCCGTTCCTCCTTTTCCCTTTCCTCCCTCCCTCCCCCCTCAGTCCTCCTTTCCCCTCTCCCTCCTCATACCTCTCCCCTTCGCTTCCCACTCCTCTACCTCCCCTCTTCCCACAATCCTCCATTTCCCCCTCCCTACCTCCCTCCTTCCCTTCCTCCCACTCCACCTCTCCCCTCTCCCTCCTCATACCTCCCCTCCTCCCTCACCTCTCCTCTTCCGCCCCTCCCCCCATAGTCCTTCTTTCCCCACCTCCCTCCCCCAATTCGCCTCCCCCCTCCCTGCCTCCCTTCCCACTTCCCCCATTCCCCCTCCCTGCATGACCGCATTACGACCTTCGCATGATTCCCATTCTCGGACTCTCTTGCTTGTGCGCTTCTCTGCATGACCCGCTTCTCTTTCTCTCATGCATCTTTTTAATCTTCTAGACGGAATTTTGAATGTGCACGCAGGAAAAAAAGTAATAACTCTGTTCCACATGTTTATCGCAATGTTTAATTCCTTAACTCTGTGATGATGAAGTTTGATGTTATTAATATTGTTGATGTACCTTTTAACGTATGTGTAAGGTTTTGATATCAAGGGCGAATGCAAATTAATGTATACGAAGTACGGTTTGTCAGCGTGATTCTGTGTACGTGCATATGTGCGCTTTTCCCTCTGTGTATAGCATGGTAACAAATACTGTAACACGTTGAGTAAGTAACCTATTACCTCGACCGCTGCAGCGATAACAGGTCATGATTATTGCTGTAATTCTTGTTCCACGTCCGTCGCCTAAACCTTATTGTGTATTTGCGTGTTGGTGTGCAAGTGATTGTGTATAAGTGTGTATGTTAAGCTTTTGTGTAAATATGTTTTTGATGTTTCACTGTATTCTTTTTGGTGTACCCGACCCGCTCCTATTGTTCAGTTAGGTGATCTTGCAGCATAACTGCATTGTCGTTCATAATGTATTTGACGGGTCTTCTGAGAGTCGTGCTTAAGTTATGATCTTAATGTAGAAAAAACTCTTTTCTTTTCATGCATGGGTTGATATTCGTTATTTGCAATATGTTAGATCTGATAAATTTAGTATGTACATAGGTTTGCAACCATGATTAGTGCAGGTGATTATATGTATACCAACCTTGTTAAAAGCAGTTCAGTGTGATAACATGGGCCTTAGGTTGAAATATTAGTTGAGACACAGCTTTATTTCACTGAAGTTGTGGTAGGCCTCTCTGATTTTTTTCATGTTCATATACTAAATGTCGCTTGGCCACAAGAATGGTGATATCTGGTCCCTCTTTCAACTTTCTTCATGCTGGTCTACGTGTCTAACGCTTTCCTTACCGTCCTCCAGGATGACTATGTGTGCATAAGCGGGGGTAGTGAGTGCGGTGTGGCCTCCCCGCCCACCCCCTCTACACAGCCCCCCCTGGAGCCAATGGTAGTCGACCCCCTTCAGCAGCCCGACGCCGCTCCTGCCGCCGCTCCGCAAGACTCCGAGGCCGCGGCCGCCCCCGTCGCCTCCCCCCAGCCCGAGGCGCCTGCCATGGTGGGAAGCGCCGGTCTGGACACCGTCCGCGCCCGCTGCTGCCCGCTCGTGCCCTCCTCCGACCTCGCCGGCGACGACGCCATGATCCACCAGTCCGACAAGTCCCCGACCATCACCGTCACCGCCACGACCACCACGTCCACCACAGACATGACTGACGGCGAGATGGAGAACCTGAACCAAGTGAACGGCAACACCGTGGTGTCGCCCGCCAGCACCGAGGACTCGGGGGTCAACCTGACCTCGTCCTACACGGAGGACCCCGCCGCCACGGACGTCAGCGCCAGCGTCAGGGACTCGCCCTCGAAGTCGAGCTGCACCAACATCGAGCGGCCGTCGCCCAACTGCGCCATCTACGACTTCAAGCACCAGGACACCGACACCGAGGAGGCCGCCGCAAACACCGCAACCAGCACTGACACTGCCGCCTGTCAGGCCAACCTCAACCTGGTGGAGTGCGACCCTGCCAGGAACCGCATCTACCAGGTGCGCAGACGGGGCGTCAGGAGCGTCGTCAGGACCTCGGCGCGCACCCGGCTGGAGTTCAGCTGCGACGAGGAGGTGGACCACGAGGCGCTGCAGAAGATCATCGACTCCGCCATCCTGGACCCGGACTGGCTCAACTCCAACATGCCCAGCGACTCGGAGGCGAGCGCCACGGAGGACGAGGCGCCGCTGCAGGAGCACATGGACACCGGGAGCGACGGCGGCACCCCAGGCCACCCCCACCCCCAGCAGGAGGACCAGGTCGCCGCTCAGAACCAGCCCCTGCACCAGGAGGCCCAGAGGACCATCAGCAAAGAGTCGATCACCCGCCTGGTGAGTGACGCCGAGCGGCTGGTTCGCGAACCGCCCGAGGGCGACCAGCCAGCCCCCCTGGTGTCTCCCCGGCCGCACCAGCTGCCGCTCAACATGGGCCCCTGCAAGGGCGCGATGGGCAGCAAGCAGGCCCGCGTGAGGCAGTGGCTGGCGTCGCAGCGCCGCGAGGCCCGCCTCTCCACCACCTGCGTCATGGACTCCTGCGACGCCTCGGGCGAGCTGACCACGGGCGAGAGCGACATCGAGTCGTGCACGTCCGAGGACATGGACGCGTCCACCGCCACCCAGCACGCCGTCTCGACGCGGGGCTCCGTGCGGGGCTCGCAGAAGGGCTCCCTCAAGGGGTCCCGGGACCCGCTGCCGTCCACGGACAACACGCCCACCGCGGAGAAGGCCGCTGCCGTACCGAGCCCGGCCGACGCTGCCCACCCCAAGGTAAGCCTGGCTGAGCTTTTGTTTTTGTGCAGCTTGCACTTGTGAAAGTCTTGACAGTTGTTTGTTCTTGCGGCGACGATTTTTTCGCAAGCCTTAACCTGTGCAACTTGCCGCAGGTGGTTCTTCGTTCTCGCAAGCGTCGTTCCGGCGAGCAGCGGCCGTGCAGCGTGAGCGAGCTGTACCAGCTGGCCACCCGCCTGGACCTGGCGCCGTTCTCCGTGTCCGAGACCGCCCTTCACAACCTGCTCACTGCCACGCCCGAAACGCCCACCAACGACAACCAGGCCTTGTAAGTACTCCGTGCATTGTTTTGGAGATGTCAGTCTGTGTGTGTGTGTGTGTGTGTGTGTGTGTGTGTGTGTGTGTGTGTGTGTGTGTGTGTGTGTGTGTGTGTGTGTGTGTGTGTGTGTGTGTGTGTGTGTGTTATATCCACATCCACGTAAGTCAGTATCGATAATATCGGTACATTACGTCAGTCTGACGGGGTATTAACGTAATATCTTTAAAGAGAAAGGCCCTTGCATAATTTTCCAAGAATCGACAAAACGACACCAGGAAATGGTTGCCCAAGCCCCCGATAACACCAGTAGGTTCATCCTCTGATTGCGGGCCCGGTGAACCTTTTGAACCTGGCCTGCCTACCACCGTCGAGCGTGGCCGAGGGCGCGTCGGGAGCGCGTTACACTTTCACTCGCCGACCTCGCCCCGACTTTGCGTAACATATTAGACTTCTAATGTGTATGAGCGTGTTATTAGTCTCCCTCTTCTCTCATTGTTCTCTTTTCTTTTGTAATTTTTGTATCGATTGTGTGTGTGTGGTGATTAGACGTTTCGAGTGGAAGGAACGGGAGAAGGGTGAAGTTTAAAGATATTTCGTAGAAGTTCGAAACGAATCCGATTTTCTACGGCCAGTGGAGTTTGCCGAGCGTAGAATAAAATGAATAATGAGAGGGGTACTGCGGTAGGAGAGTGGAATTTTATATGCGTATCCAGCTGATGTAGTACATAAATATATGTATTACAGCTGGTTCATATTCATTTTATTTTACACGGTGTAAAAATATAGCAACAGATAGAGATGAAAATGGATGAAGAAAGAGATAATTAGAGAGAGAGAGAGAGAGAGAGAGGGAGGGAGGGAGGGAGGGAGGGAGGTGGGGGAGAGAGAGATAAGGGGGGGAGAGGCAGAGACAGACAGACACACAGAGAGGAAGATATGAGACATCTTTTTGAAATCCTGCGAGTCACACAGCCCCCATCAACCACACGTGATGCTCGTGCAACGTCCCTGCTAGAAGGGCTGCTTTCTATCGGCTGTAGTCTATTGGCTGTTATTGAAAGTTACGTCACGGATCACCCGATGCTATGGAATTAATGGAATGGGGAATGGAAGATAAATGGTGCGTCTGCCTGTTGTTTGAAAATGGTATGCGTTTAATCTGACCCGTAGAATAAAGTGGGTTATGTAAAATCAGTTGATATGGAAATAAAAAAAATGTAATATGAAAAACATGACCATGAAATCACATTAGTTAAAGGGCATCCAGTACTCGATCAACGACGATGACTGACGCTGGCAAACAAATACAAGCGAAAGGCCATGCTTGCTCCTGCGTGGCTTCCTATCGTAAGGCGCGACAGCCTCCATCAGGTTTCAATTCCATTCAATCAGTTGGCACCTGCGGAGTTGTACATCTGCTGTGCATCTGTTTAGCAATCGCGTACCCGAGCGTGGGCGCAGGTGCCTCTCTCGGTAACGCCGTTTTCGAAACCGCGTCGCCGTGAGCAGGCCTCCCACGCTTGCCTTTTAATTTATGAGATTAAATGTTAATGCTTCAGGTGATGGTGCGTTGTGCGGATGAGGGGCTGGGCCAAGAATGAGGTCGTGAGATTTTGCAATGTCGTTTTGCTGATTTATCAATGTTTAGCTTTTTATTTATTTATTAACGTGCAGAGGAGTAGGCGTAAAATAATATGTTCGAACACTTGGGCGCCAATTGATACATAGACTTTGATTCGCTGTTCTAGTTATAGTAGAGTGTCCATTTGCAGTATGATATTCCGACTAAACTCCGGTAAATATGACTGAATTGTTTTAGCATGACTCTCCGTGGAATATGTATATAACGAAAAGAAATCTTACAATAAGGTAGGTGGAGAGGCACGCGTGGTGTGATGGGAGAACAGGACGTCACTTCGGAAGTCAACAGAGCGTTAAAGAAAACGGGAAGTGCTCTTACCTGTCAACACCGATAACGATAACATTGTTTATGCAAAGGTGTGTTTGTCGGGCTGTCAACAAGTTTGTTCGGGGAGGGACAACTGCGACAAATGTGACGAAATAGAAGCATTGTCCTGGGCGACAATAATAGGCGACGCTGACATAGTTTGGCGATTCTTCTTATTGTAAATTTTGACTGAATGCATCCCCGGCGTTTCCCAATCCATAACCCCCCCACCCCCGCCCTCATCCCCGGGGGGTTTTAACTCATCGTTCGCTTTCCTCCAGGACGGGGCTAATTACCTGCCTTAGTGGGCTATTCTTGGGTAGACAGACCTCACTAGTGGGTGACGTGGGAAGGAAGTGGGGTGGGGGGGGGGGGGTTGAGGCGGTGAATAAGCTGCGGCTGATGAGAAGAGAGCTCATTTTTGTTTAAAATAACAGAAAATCTCTTTAATTAAAGGCGGTTAGGTGTTTGTTTACCATGAAATCGTAACGAGAAGATGATTCAGAGATCCGAAGCGGAAATTCCCAAACTCCAGGTATGATATCTAGCGATTATTATCTTTTCTGACGATCAGGCTGCTGTCATCAGAGAATCGCGGAAGGAAGTTTTGTCAGGATATAAACTTCCGAGATTTAGATCTGTTCACGGAAGACCAGCTTGCTCAAGCTGAGATTCTTGCAAAGTATTGCACAGGAATTGTGAAATAAAGGAGGGAAGTAGGGCAAAGACCGCTAAAGTTCATGGAGATTGTCATGAGCAGCGGTGACTGTCTTCAGCCGTGCTTGAGAACAGTTAGTTTCCCTCGTGTCCCCGCTCCGATCGCAACGGCCGACTCTCGCACCGGCGCCGCGGCCTGGAAACTCACGCCATATCTCGCGTGATTGATATTTACTCGCCAAATTAATTAGATAATAAGTGGAATGAGTAAGCCGTTGTAGTGTTGTGGCTGTGGGAGCGGCGGGTGTTGACACGATGGCACCGCCTCTGTGTTGATAGCTGGTGTTAACGTGACTCACGCCCCCCTGACACTCGCGCTGCTTAACAAGGCTTTAGTTATCCTTCTATCTCGGCAAGGTCAGGGCGGAGGAGTTCCAGTGGATCGAGGAAGCGAGAGAGGACGTGTTCTGTCTCGTCCGTCTCGCGGAGGGACGCGGCGTGGCATTCCGCAGTTCCGGAGGGAAGCCGGCTGGAGATACGGACTCCTTCTCGTAGTGTTGTTTTGTCTGTTGCGTTGTTGGCCGCAGTGATAGGTCGAGTGACAGCAGCTCGCCCCCATTCGCGTTTATGAAAATAAGACGTAGAATTCGGGAAGAATCCGTTTCGGAGGCAGCGGGTCGTCGAACTCGCTCCGTGGCTGCTCACGATGTGAAACGATGATTGCCTGTGAGAGTGGCTGGCGACATACCGGGCGGTGCGCGGAATCATGCGAGAAGGGGAGACAGTGAAAGATTTTCTCTTGTTCTTTTGGAAGTGTTCTGCCGCCGGGTGAGATGCTGGCCCTGAGTAACTTCTTGAGCATCGTGGTTTTCGAACCGAGGAATGGGTAGGTGCACTTCCTGAAACGTAGAGGAAGTGGAAGTTCTTCCCTGTTTACAGTTATTTATTTTTTGACGTGGTTGGTGGGGGAGGATAAACTACCGGGATCTTCGTGCTCGGCTGCATGGGTGTGAATCAGATGTGATGTGTCGCGTGTGTGTCAAAGAACATGTTGTCCTGACTGTGAACTAAATCCTTATTTCCTTCACCCACAGTGGAGCAGAGACCCCAGACGCGGCTGGCAGTAACACATCCCCTACAGATGTTTCCACGCCAACCACCACCGGGCCTCCGGCTACCCCCGCAACCAACACCACAAACACAACCATCACATCAACAACACACCCAAACATTTCCGCGTCTGCCACCATCACCACTTCCACAACATCAACCACGGCAGACCGGCAGTCTCCTGCAACCAATGCCACCGGATCGCTGAGGAGGAGAAAGACCAGAGCTCGCAGGAAGTCAAACCTGTCCTTGGTAAGTGACGTAGACCTTATGAATTACTGTCCTCGCGCATAGAAAATGTGTGGATATTTTACATGAGTCAGTGTTCAAACGACTAGAGAAAACGGTTTAGCCTCGCTAAGTTACCCGTTTTCTTTTAATTTATTCCAGGGGCGACGAACCGATTCCGGATCAGACGGCTTGGCTCTCAACCTGTCTGGAGGCTCTGACAACAACCAAGTGTCTCCTAACCGCCGCCTATCCAAGTCACACTCCTCGGGTTCGGACACCGCCTCACACTGCAGGAGGCATATCGTCAAGAGTTCCTCCTTCTCCGGTGAGTTATTTCGGATTAACGGGGCGCTCAGAGGGGGTAAGGGGTGACGCCGCCAACTTTAGTGTGCTGTTGACATTGTTGGAGACGTTCTTGTGGTGACTGTGCGGCGGCGGCGTTCAGTGTGGAAGGTGTTGACGATGATCCCCTTGTTATTTGACCATGTCGTCGGCGTGACTTGTTTTTGAAGGGGGCGTGTCTTTAGAAATGTTTTTTGCGTCACTTTCGTTTAATTTCAAGATAGCCGCCCACGCCTCCAAGGGAATTTCCGAGAAAGAAAGATCGTCTATTCAGAGTGCTTGATATATTTTAATCTTGATCCGCGAAGGGACACCTTACTGACGTCCAAGGCCACTTTCAGGCGCGTGCCGTGGGGGCTCGGGCGGCATGACGTCGTCCACCGAGAAGTGCGTCTCAGACTGCGGGGGCGTGTTGGGCGTGCCTCGCCTGCACACTCGCGCCCTCGCCGTCGACGACTGCTGCTCCAGCGACGAGTCCCGCCCATCCAGCCCGGCGCCGGCGTTGCTGGAGGCCATCGTGCCAAGGAGCCCCGCCCACACCGCCCGCAGCGCCACCCAGAGCGACCAGGACGCCCTCAACACCCACGAGGACATGAGCTCCCTCTCGGAACAGGCTTGGGATCCTTACCAGGTAAGCCATTGTGGTGGTAGTGATTGTGATTGCTATTATTAGTACCTCCGCCAACGAGGTTATGTTTTTTATTTTTTCTATAATTGTTATTATTTTGTTATTGTTGTTATTATTTTAGATATTGCTGTTATTATTATTATTATTATTATTATTATTGTTAGTACTACTACTGCTGCTGCTATTAATATTTTTGTTGCTATCACTATTATTAGTTATTGTTATTATTATTATTATTATTATTATTATTATTATTATTATTATTATTATTATTATTATTATTATTATTATTATTCCTATTACTTTATTCGCATCAGTAAAAAAGAAGTAGAAAGAGACGCAGAAGTATTTCATCGCAACAGTTGTGTTGGTATAACTAATAGCTCTCCCTATATTGCAGCAGGAATACAAGTACTTCAGTGAGCCTTACTCGGAGGACATCGACCAGGAGGCTGCCAGGCGCTTGCTTGAGTTCGGAGACGACTACAGGAAGTACATCGACTCCGACGGGGCATCCTCCCTCTCGGGCATCCCACACAGGGGTCGCCGCTCCCCCCACCACCGTCGGCTGAGATCATTGATCCCGCAAGGTGCTCGTGACCTGGATTCTGACTCCGACCTGGATGACCTCCATCATGTCATCGACGAGTCCAGATCTCAGCTGACCGTCACAGAGAACGTCCTCAAGAAATACTCCAACGAGGCTGCTCTGGGACTTGATTACGTGAGTACTTGTTGGAGTTGTTGACGTTTATCTAAGCTACCCCTGAAATAGAGGCTTCACCTGCACCGTTTTCTTTAACAGCGATAGAGCTCGGCGGGATAAAGCTTCCTCGTTTTCTTTGCGCTATATAGCAGTGGGCTGAGCTGACCTTGACACTCTTGAGTCATCAGGGTGGAGATGTGAAGTTCAATTTATGCGAGACTTTAGAAGTTATTCAAATTTTAGTCATATTCACACTTGTGGCAGGTGGATATTTTTTTTTTTCTAGCTATGCCAGACTTCATTGCAGTAGCTGTTGGAGGATCTCCCATCGCAATTACTTTCGCTAGCGATATTGCTAATATAGCTTATCACCTGACCTTTTTGGCAGCGATATCGTATTCATGTATTCCTTAAGCAGCGTAAGACTACATAGCACGGAGAAAGTTGAACTCCTTGAGCATGTGGTGAGACAGACATATGTGTCATTGTTGCCAGATGGCTGCAGTTTATCTTTTCACGCTCTGATCGCCAATTTATTTTTGTTTTGTTTTTAAAGCCAGTCATAGATCCGCATTCTGCACACGAGCTACCGTAACAGATTTCCGGAATTTGAAGCCGTTTAACGCATTTAATTCGCGAAACCCAAGCGATGTGGCAACTGCGGCGGAGGCAGTGCCCAGCAGTCCAGCATCAGCAGCGAGGCAGATGTCTGGTCCAGCTGGAAACTGGGGCCTCTGCCAAGCGACGCCAGGCTGGACGCACGCACACCCCCATACGCTCGCTCGCGAATTTGTACACGCAAGGAAATAGGTATTACGTAACACGTTTCGTTACTTCCGGTTACGTAATTAATAGTCCGCAGCTTTTGTTTTTCTGTCTTGGCGTCCGGAAGCCGCTTTCCATCTCCGCCCACCCCGCCCACCCTGCTCTGGGACGGCAGTTGGTGTGTTGATGGCGTGCTGGTTGCGAGATGAGGGATGATACGAACATCATAGAAATCAAGATTGAAAGCACTAACACTTCTTCAACCGTCCTCGTCTGTTGTTTATGTGTATTTAAGCTATTGCTTTCGTCGTTGAAACGGTGAAAATAGACAGTTGCTCTGAAATGCGTGGTTCAGTATAGGTGTATTTTATTTTTGTTTTGAAAAATATATATATAAATCAACAACAGTGAAGTAAGAGGATACAGAGAGGTTATTATACAAGTGTATCGTATACATATATACTACTATCAGTAAGAATGGACTGATAACATAGTGTCTCTTCGCCTGTCACCCGCCAGGCCGAACTCGTGGCCACAACGCAGACCAACATCAAGTGCCTGGCCGAGATCGTGCGACATCTGCAGATGGAGGGGACGCTGGAACCCGAGCTGCAGGAAGTGCAAAGTAAGTGCTGGATTTTCGAGTGTTTTACGCCGCTGGGTTTACTTCTCTCTTTTTCTTTTGTCTTTGTTTCTTTTTTTCTCTCTTAAGTTTGTATTATTTATTTCTATTTTTCCTTTGTTTATATTTTTTTAAGTCACACTTCTTCACGACAAGTGGTATTCTCTGGTATTGTCGACGATTCGTCCTTGAGGTTTGCTGGTGTATCCTCTTAGAATGTCTTCCATTATATGGCTTTGCTGCGAGTGTCCGGGTGTTTTGGTAACATGTTTTTCCATCAGAATCCCTTTCAGTTGTTTATATTTTGTAGGTGGATAATTATTGTCTGGTGGCAAGGGATATCTTCGCCGCTGGTTGATGTTAAGGCAAAATGATCGATTGTTTTATTTGGTTGTGTGTTATTATGATATAAGATAAAGTACCATTTAAGAAACCAAGTGGAAGTACGAAGATCGTGAAAAGGCGAAGGAACGTGAATATTTGCTGACTGAGCTACGGCAATTTCGTCGTAAGAAGCATTCAAACTTGTTGTTGAATAAGCCTAAAGAGACGGGGAGTAGGCGAGGGAGGGGTTGGGACGGGGAGGGAAGAGCAGGGATGATGAAGTCCAGGTGTTTCTCAGTTTAAAGACATGACTTTGAATGTTTTTTAAGTACACATTGAGCAGCGGGTGATCCATGGGGTGCCAGCTGAGAGAAGAAAGGGGGGAGTTTGTAGTGAAAGACGTGTAGGGGAAACTTTTGTTTGAATAATCCTTTAAAATCGTGATTTTTTTAAATTGTTGAGTTAGCTACAAAAAATCAACGTGATTTTTATGGACCTTCGTGAACGAGTTACAAAATAGCAGTTCTTTAGTAACGTTAATTACTGTCTCTTGGCCTTGGGGATTCAAAGTTGGTGCGCGAAAGAGGCGGAAAATGCGCACGTTTAGCACATGTTACCGGAACGAGGCGACGACTGATTGGAATGTTTACGGGGGCTTGCGATGACAGCAAGGAGGGAGTGAAATGTATGCGCATATGCCAGGGGTTATGTAAGTCTGAGGATGGGATTGCCGGGCCAAGGTGTAAATGGCTGGCCTTTGTACTGATCCGATTTTGTTTACAAGTTGCCAGTTTTTAGTTTGACTGCGTTAGATACTCTTCTTTGAGGTCGTGTTGGTATATTCCTGTGTGCACAAATAGGAAGACTGTGATTTGGCTAATGCTTAGGCAACTTGATATATTTCGAGGAAGAGCAACAGGCTGAATTCCTTCACTATTTAGCTGACGCTGAAGCCTCTGTCGTCTGCTTTGGCGGGGGTGTTGTGTCAGTGAAGCCCTGCAATGGCCACGGTCACGGCGGGACAGTCGAACCATCCAGGGCTGTGGCGGGGCCGCCCAAAGCTCATTACGGCACCGCCAGCAGCCACGACGCTCAGTGACCTGGTCTCGCCTAGTCAGCAGGAGGATCCTCGCTCGGAACACACGCGAGACGAGCACGGGCGGGCGAGAGGGCATGCTGAGGCCTTTGTGTGTGTTTGCGTGACTTTGTGAGGGTGACACTCGATGCCGGAGGCGAGGAACACGGCCGAGAACACGCTACTCGGAGTCGCTGGGTCACACGACAAGGAATCCGGGCATGTCTCGGTCGTAGGACATTTGAACTGGCCTGAGACCTGTTAAGGCTCCCATACAACAGGTCTCGGAAACCCGACACTGGGTCGTGGAGACATGGCGGTCGCGGCGTAAGGATACTTTCGATCTGGCGGAGTGTGGTCGAAGTGGCGACGACGCACCGCGGGGCCGGAATGGGGATTCGGACCTGTAACGCCATTAAAGACTCCAGCCTCGTTTTAGCTGGTATGTGGTAGCTCGTAGGTTGACATGAGGTATGGAAGTGGTAAGAAAATGCCTATTATCATTTAACGCTCTTGTTTGACTGTAAATTGATGATGTGGGTGTACAAAGGGTGTTGCAAGGTTTTTTTGAAGGGTTCTCATAAGTGCTATACATTGTTTCGGATCCCACATTCATTATGAAGAATAATGCTGAGTGAGAAATGTCCATTTTGCTAGGGATGCCATAACAAAGACTTTCAGTACCCTCCTCACACACTCATGTACGTTACGAACGACTAAGGTAGTAGATTAGTATCTCTAGATACTGAATGTTATCACGAAGTATGAAACGTCTATCCTCACATTCATGATGCTGCCAAAAAGACTGAATGCGCAATAAGCACGTAGTGGCAAATCTCCTACCTTCTCGGTGATCTAAAATGACTGATACACATTTCCCTGGTGTGTGCTCGCCTGCGCTGTCAGCCGCGCTTAAGCCGCAGGAACGCCAGGCACGGAGCTCTATCTGCCTCCTGTCAGGTAGTGCCACCCTGTGCCACAACACTGCCGTCATGGAGATGCTCCCGTGACGCGTAGGAATTGGCCGAGGGGGGATGGGGGTGAGGGAAAAGGAATGGCGAGAGAGGGCGAGAGAGAGCGAGAGAGGGCGAGAGAGAGCGAAAGAGGGCGAGAGAGGGCGAGAGAGAGCGAGAGAGGGCGAGAGAGAGCGAGAGAGGGCGAGAGAGAGAGGGCGAGAGAGAGAGGGCGAGAGAGAGAGGGCGAGAGAGAGAGGGCGAGAGAGAGAGGGCGAGAGAGAGAGGGCGAGAGAGAGAGGGCGAGAGAGAGAGGGCGAGAGAGAGAGGGCGAGAGATGAGGAGGAAGCGAGAGAGAGAGAGAATGGAAGAGAGAAAGAGACCCGAGAGAGAGAGAGAGAGAGAGAGAGAGAGAGAGCGAGAGCGAGAGAGCGAAAGAAAGAAAAACAGAAAGTGAGATGAAAGTAGGATTAAGAAAGTAGACAGGTTAGAAGAAATATATACGCCGTTAGCTAGCCATTGTTATGTACAGCGATTCAAACTATCCCTTAAAAAGCGGTCCAGCTTAGCGTATTTACAGCAATGACGTAAGTGAGAAGTAACGTAGGTGTGTGTGTGTGTGTGTGCGCGTGTGCGTGCGTGTGTGCGTGCGTGTGTGCGTGCGTGTGTGTGTGTGTGTGTGTGTGTGTGTGTGTGTGTGTGTGTGTGTGTGTGTGTGTGTGTGTGTGTGTGTGTGTGTGTGTGTGTGTGTGTGAGAGAGAGAGAGAGAGAGAGAGAGAGAGAGAGAGAGAGAGAGAGAGAGAGAGAGAGAGAGAGAGAGAGAGAGAGAGAGAGAGAGAGAGAGAGAGAGAGAGGCATTAGGGGGACAAATAGTAAGCATTTGATAAATGACAGTATGATAAGATTGCTTATCTTATTTGTGTTATTAATCAGAGAGTACAAGTAAACTGCCGATGTGGGTATTATAGATCTATACTTTCTTCAGCATGAAATTAATGATATTAGACGCGTAAATACAGTTACGGAAGTTATTATGAGACAACCCCTCCCCTTCCCCGCCGGCAACAGCGGTAGTATATCCCACACTGGTAACTCTCTCCTCCCGCGTGCTGAAGTCGGGAGCTCACCTCTATTTCAGCGCGTGATCAGCGTCGCCTGTCGTGGCTTCAGTTATTTCGTTCCTCAAGTTAGCCCCCCGAAGGCAGCTGATGTTTGACGCGTCCCTGGCACTCCTTGCTGAGGGCCTCGACTCCCTTTCGTGCCGTAGACCACGCCCATTTTCGGGCAGTTGGGCCGCGTAAGCCGCGCTTTTGAATCCTCGCCGCCCCCGGACGCTCAGCCTCGCGACGGTTGTGCGTCGGCCCACCTGTCCCGCCCACGGCCACCCACGCTCCCCGCGCCCAACCCACCCTCGCTCCACTCCCGCCCCTGCCAGGATCATTCCCTCATTCATGGGAGATTATTGTTTTGACACTTTTATTTTGCTTGTTAGCTTGTTTGTTTATGCGAGGGCACGGTGGGGGTGAGCGCACGTGTGGCTGTCACGCCTCACCTTCATTTTCCTCTCCGTTTTTGTTTACGAAAGGGGACGCCGAAATGAGGATCCGCCCACGTGCTCCGAGGTGTGGCCCCGGAGGGACGGGAAGGCGGAGGGGAATACTGCAGGGGGCGGGGAGGGGGCGCTGGGTAGGCAGTGAGGGGATGGAGGGGCAGGGGGAGCTGGGGAGGCAGATCAATAATAGTGGGGCTGCTGCATGGCAGTTTGAGCATGCAAAGTCTGCTCGACCAGTCTTTTCCGGGACGCGACGTCGGCTCGGAGCGTCACGTCCGCGCCAGGTGCCCTCGCTCGCCTGTGCCGTGTGAGTGCCCTTCGGCGTCTCGCGGCGCTCGCCCTCCTCCAGGGGAAGGGCGAGGCGGTCGTCCGGCTCTGCAGCTCCTCGCAGTGTCCTCTTGTGCACTTTCTGCGTCGTCTGCCTCTTCCCTCTGTCTGTTTTCCTTTGCACGATTCTTAGAAGTGTCCTTCTCTCCCTCCTACCTTTGTCTCATGATGTTATTTGAGACGCCGCCGTTGCGCGGAGAATCAGATGTGTTCATATGATAGTTGTGACTGCAGTCAGTCGGCATCTTCCTCATTCCTTCCCCACTCCTCATCATCCTCTTCCCCTCTCCACATATTTCTCCCTCTTCCACCCTTCATTTCACTTCCCTCTCCTTCTTTCCCCTCCTCCTTCTGCCTCCCTCCCCGTGCCACCGCCAGGACCTGGGAACAAACAGGTCATTGACGGAGGAGCGTGGTCTCCCCTCCCTTTTCCCCTCCCGGCCCGGCGCGGCTCCTCCCCCTCTTTACCCTCTCAACCCTCAGACATCCTACACCACCCTCATTCTGTAAGGAGCAGCAGGGCCTACCAGACGCCCACAGAGATCCTTCCCAGCGCGAGGAGGTCGGTGTGGCCAGAGATACTGCTGATGCCGTCACGTGTGTTTGTACAGCGATGCACAGCCTGGCAGTGCAGATAGAAAACGTGGACCATCACGCGGGTCACTGCCGTCGCAGCGGCTTAGAAGGTTGTGCTTTTGTGTGTGAATAAACGTTTCTGTGGAGGCCTTCGACCCTGCAGGTAGTCGTGAACTCGCGTAGTTTTGTGCGCATGGTTGTGACGGAGAGGCGGAACGCAGAGTGGCGGAGGTGGAACAGGAGTAGACGGCGTGTTGTTGTCAATACGGCGACGGGAGAATGGAATGCCAGGACTCCTGGCGCTCGGCAACAACCGAACAGACGCGGGCGTTGTGCTGCAACATTGCAATCATTTTTATTTCATTCTTAAAGCCCTGGATACTTTTCTTGCACGTCTGTTAGTGATTCAATATCAATATAGATTTCACATATTGTGTTGCTCCCACGGTGGAACGGAGGGGCAGATGTTGACATGTGATATGTATGGTAGCAACATGGGAGTGTAGAGTGACTTAGAGTGTCGGGTTTGTAGTGAAACCAGTGGGACAGGTCCACGCGCGGTGCGACGCCCCTGGTGTACGACGTACTAAAGAGTGGCGTGTCACCTTTTCAAAGAGCAATATGAAAGCGGAACTTGACTCGATTCTCGCGTGTTTGATCTGCAAAGCTCCTCTACTGATCTGGTTTGGAATCTTGCGAAGAGGCTGTGAGGAAGACAGCTTTTGGGGAAACGGGAGAAAACGCAATGAAATTCTCGTGTGTTGATTACATTATGGATAGATTTTCTTCAGTGCGAAGGGGAGGCGGCGCGGGAGATGTAACAGCCGGGGAGGTACACCTGTGCGTCAATCTCAAGGTCGTCAATCGATGGCTCGATATAGGATGACCTCCAGTGCCTTCGTCTCCGCCCCGAAGCATCGCTTGCATCAGCGACCTTCGGCGGAGAGGAGAGGCAGCGGCAGCATCACTCCTCGGGATAGCCATGCGCTCACCTCTTCCTGCAGAGCTCAGAATATGTCGTGACGTCACAGCCTCTCCCTCTCCTTCAAGCGCAGGATCCCGCCCAAGCCTTCGCCACCTGGAATTGCTTGATTTTGCATTCAGCTTCCAAATGTGCGCGTGACGAAATCGTGCTATATTTAACTTGAGCTCTTGCGGGGGAGGGGGGGAGGGGGGGTCGGTGAGACGGAGGAGATGCCATGTCGGAGATTTAAGGCCCGTTTTACCGCGCGAGTTGTTTACACTTGCAGAGAAACCCTGTGCCTGAGGGTGGGGGAGGCATTCGAAGTAGGAAGTGTTTGGTAACAATACACATCCCTTTGGGGGAACTTGTTTGTACTCGACTCCATTACGAGGGCGAGGAGGGACGTGGGAGCCTGTAGTGTGACGGGGTGGCGGCTCCTCGTCACGTGCTCTGTCTTGAGGCACACCGTCTTGCCATACTTCTCTTTTCTCGTGCTGTTCATCCTTGCAACTTTCATCTCGTTCTTCTCCTTCTTTCATTACTCGTTCCGTTGTTCTCTGTTTCTTTCGCTGTGTTCGTTTCCTTGGTCCTTTTCTTGTTTTATCTTCGTTCCCTTTTCTCAGTCCGCCATCCGTGTGGTCTCTCCTCCCATCCCCTCCTCCATATCTTCCCCACTTCAAATATCCTTCTCTCAAGGGGGCGATTGTGCACTTTTTTGTACTTTGACACGTTTATTGGGACAAAACAATTGGATCTCAAAGGGATGAGGTAACTTGGGTTATCTTCACCCCTATCCTAATAAGTGCGGGCTCACAATTCATATACCTTGTTATCTTGTCCCATTCTCTCGTGATCTGATTAGGTAAAAGTACTTCCCTCCCCTCCCCCTCCCCCTCGCCCCCTCCAAGTCCATACCCAACTCCGAGCAGGTTACCAACCCAGTCCCACGCAACCCGAGCTGCCGTGTCGCCAGCGTAGCCCGATAACGCGAGCGCAGGTGCCTCGCTGGCTCCTCTTAACCCTAAGACAGGTCGAGCCGCAACAGACCCTCTCGAGAAGGGGTATTAGGGTTGGGGCAGGTTGGTTTCAAGGAGGGGGTGGGGGGTGAGGGGCTCCCTCCGGTGGGTGGCGGCGGCGGCGGTGGTGGCAGCGGGCACTGAGCGGTGCCGGGAATAAACAAGACCATCTTGGTTGTGTCTGCCGGGGTGCCAGCCGTAAGATACGCATAGGCTATGGTAATGAAAGTTAGTGTTCTTCCGAAAGGACATTTGCAAAGGGGCTTTCTTGTTAGGTGTGTGTGAGTGCATACGTTTGTGACCACTTACTGTCGAGCGCAATCATTTAGTATTTACTGCAATCATGCAAGCCTCGTTAATATGTGCTGCTGACCTATTCACATTTCTTGCTCTAAGTGAGCTAGAGTGCAAAGGTCAAGAACGGCGTGAGTGGGTGCAAGTCTCATACAAGAACCCGGCAGGTCCTTGTACACTGCGGCGAAGGGCTTGGCAGCAGTGCGTGAGGCGGGGTTCGCAGAGGACGGCGAGGGGAGCAGAGGAGGGGAGGAAAGAGGTACGCGCGCCGCCAGGATGCGGGAGGCATGCCCTCTTCCGCAAGCCTCGAACAATTAATTCTGCGGAGGGAGGATCGCGCCGCCCCTCCTTGTGGTGGTGGAAGGAGGAGCGCGCTGGCGAGGGAGGATGCGGGATGCGGGTCCATTTTCCCACTCTCACTCTCGCTCAAAGTATAACTTAATCCGCGCCCAGAGATTTTCGCGGGAATCCTCGTAAGGTAGCCAGCGCCACGTGCGGGAGTGGGCGGTGGGGGCGTTCCTCGACGCCCGCCCCTCGCACTCCCCATCAATCTCTTTGCTCGCGGCGAGACGTGAGGAGACAGTTACACGGCGGATTATATCACACTCGCGCTGGAGGAAGAGCGAGAAGCGGTAGTTATACACTAGACATTTTCATGTTCGTTTATTTATGTTTGCCTGCGAGTCTGCTAGATTGGTGCTGGGCCTTATTATGTCTGAGAAAAAGAATAATTGGCGCTCCCGCATGGGTGCCGTCCCTCCCGGCATCATGTCCGTGGGCCGCTGAAGGGGTCCGCGCCACGGGTGAACTATGCGTCATGTTCATGGGCTTTTTTTAATGTGATGCTTCGTTGAAGATATGGCATAGAAGCCTCGAGACAGGGGCGTCGACGAGGCACACGAACCGCAGACTGCATGATGTCATTCAGTTTTCCCCCTGAGAGGAGAGGGCGAGGGGGCGCCGTCGTCGCGCGAGGGAGGGGAAGCGAAGGCAGAGGGGAAGGAGTATCTGGTGTGGTGGCAAGGAGCGCCACAAGGATGTCGTGAGTCACAAGGCAGTGAGACACCCAGCCTCACAACGCTGACCTTGCAGCCTCTGAATGCGCGAGTTGTGACATGCATCGCTGCTCGGTTGCAGTGCCGGGGCGTGTCGGGGTCGATCTCGAACGCCGTCCTGCGTATGAGGCGGTGTGCTTCCGGCTCCGACATGTTTCCTGACTCACTTCCCTCGCCGCCCACGCGTCCTCATCCTCGTCCGCGAAGCCGTTGTTGGGAGAAAAAATAACTCAGTGACCGGTTAACAAAGAAAACGGGAGCCTCGGGGCATTACGAGGCACTTTGAGGCGAAGTTCTAGAAATTTTACTGTTTTGATTCGACTTGGGTGCTTTTGGGTTTTGAATACTGAAGACCAAACAGAAATTCATACCACGTAAACATGTCCGAGAATATATTGGCCGGGGGACTGAAGGGCATGGACTGGCACCCCGCATAAGAGCTGCGGTGACGTCATGGCGGGAGGGGGCGGGGAGTGAATCAGACCGCATGTGCCAAGTGCGTGATTACTTTCTACTTAATGCGTGTAATTGCTTCATAACACGTCGCTGTCGTTGACTTCCATCGTGCGGGGCGGTGTGTTTGCGGAGGCTCGTTCCACGCCCGATGCGTAGAAGCGCGTGGAGGTGACAGGGAATGTCTGAGGGACGCAGTGTTGCCGGCAGCTGGGCACGGCGCCACCCCGCGAGGGTTTGAATCTACACTTGCAGTCTGAGCAGGCTGGTGGACGTGCCCGCGCCGCCCGCTCTGTGCGCGCCAAAACCAGTACATTCGCGGTAGTGTGGTCGTGGTACTTGCAGCGGTGGCACGTGGAGGGAGTGCGTGTGCGAGGCATCTTCTGAGTGGGGACACGCCCGCCGCCGCCGTGACAGGCTGCGTGGACAAGAAGTCGTTCTGTCGTTCATATGGCCGGTGTGTTTGCTGGCTAATTTGTTATCGTATTAAGGTTATCATTAAATAACTGTGCGATAGTGAGATAAGAGTGTTTGGGGCAGATACGAAGAGACGTTCATTATAGCAGTGGATGTCTCCTGGCGGCACTGCTGGGGACTTTGCTCCCAAACAGGACTGGCGCTACCTCCCCGAGGCCAGCACTTGGCACTCACGGAGCCACGTGATGCCAGTGTTGAGTTTGCTGTGCCTTAGGTAGCATCAGGTGAGTGCCACGCTCGTGCCCAGAGCCCCATGGCGCTGCCAGAACGATCTGAAAGTGTACAAGGCGTCGCCTGCACCAGACGCAGAAACACGACTCATTAGCGTTGCCCATGTGCAAGAACTTGCCACAAGGGAGACGTGTAGATGATCACAGTGAACAGTGCTTAACAAAGTGCGGCAGAGTGAGACGTGTGTGTACTGTTGCTGCCCAAGTTACGTAAAGGAATATCAGCAGCGAGCCCGGGCGCGGCGTTGCGAGGCCTCCGTGCCAATTTTAGAGCGGGTCGCACCTGCCTGCATCCCCAAGGCCTGTGTCGTATGCACTCGCCGAGCACCGCGGGGAAGTGTCCCTTCGAATCGGTCAGCGCATCAGTCATTCGGGTTTACCAGGATGTACTCGCGTTCGCTGGCGTGTTACGATTCGATTTCCTGTCCGGTCTTCAACACGCTTGCAATGCGTATTCATTTGTGATTAGTACTTCCCTGCCAGCGACTTGTCCGATCGCCCCCCCCCCCCCCCCCCGTCACTACAAAAGCTGGCCTTGCCCATGCATCACGCGTCGCCGAGTTGCGTCACTGACCCCCCACTTACGCCCCCCCCCCCCCTTAGGATGTGTGTAAATAACTCCCTCTTGCCTCCCCGTCTTCCAAGTCTCTTCGAATACTTCTCACCTCCCCCCACGAACTCTCTCTCTCTCTCTCTCTCTCTCTCTCTCTCTCTCTCTCTCTCTCTCTCTCTCTCTCTCTCTCTCTCTCTCTCTCTCTCTCTCTCTCTCTCACACACACACACACACACACACACACACACACACACACACACACACACACACACACACACACACACACACACACACACACACACACACACACAAGCACTCACTCTTATGCACTCCTATACCCCCCCAGACATTTATATATAGATAAATAATATACATATATAGACAAACTCTCTCTCTCTCTCTCTCTCTCTCTCTCTCTCTCTCTATATATATATATATATATATATATATATATATATATATATATATATATATATATATATATATATATATATACACATACATACATACATACATATATATACATACTATCACTCTCCGTCCCTCCCTCATTCACACACACACACACACACACACACACAATCTTCCCTGCGTACACTCCTCATTCGTGCAGACTTGTCAACTACGTGTAACATACCCTCATGGCCGCCGCCTCCCCTCCCCCCTCCCCCCCCTCCTGTGCCCGCTACCCAGCCGACGTCACGAGGCAGTGATTGACGGTTAACGCTCGTTAGTGTTTATGCCTCGTATGTGTGGTGCCTGGGCGGGTGGGCGAGGAGGGGGGAGGTGGAGGGGGGTGGGAGGGCGCGATGCCTAACCCTTTGGTGCGCTACTTCGAGGGTTGGGATTGTGTGGCCGGAGGAGGGAAGGGAGTGAGGGAGGGCGTGTGTGTGTGTGTGTGTGTGAGTGAGTGAGTGTTTGTGTGTGTATGTGTATGTGTATGTGTATGTGTGCTTGTTTTTTTGTTTGTATTACGATAGATGACGTAGGGAACGTTTAGAATATGCGAGTCAGGCCGCGTGTCCTCAGGCATGCGCATGCGTCAGCCTGAAAGCGGGCCGAGGAGGGGCATGACGTTCCGCCGTGTTTCCGGTATGAAGGCGCTGACGGGCACGGCGGGGCAGGGTGGCACCCTCGCAGCGACATCCGCCTGCCCGCGCCACATGCCTCGCGGGTCAAAGGGTTGCCGAGCGCCTCAGCCGTTAAGTTCTGAAGTTATCAACCGTTAAAAGCAATTTAGGAAATGGCAGTAACGTTGTAGTATTATCGTGATTAATGTTGTTTAAAAAGGGTCGCTGCTGATATTCAGTTCGATTTCGTAATGTGGACACGGATCCGAGAGTAGGGGCGGGGCGCGGGTTTTTGCAGGTGTTTTAATGTGTGCATTCTGTTGTAGATATGATATGAAGTTGAACAAAAGATAATCATTGTGAAAGTGACAGAGAGCAATGAGAGACAAGTGAGCGGCGGTTGGACGTGTGCCTAGCGGGAAGTTGTGTAAAGTGAGACAGAGAACCGTCGCTCGAACCTTCGACTATGGCACACCGTCGCCAGGGTTCCCGCGCTGCCAGGCGTCAGGCGGACCCCAGCTTCATCTTCGAGGATTTCGCGGGGGAGCCCAAGGGGCCCGGTCACCCAGGGACGGCTGCCGGCCCCGGTGGGAAGAGCAAGATCCCCGGGCCCGTCAAGGATCACCGGGGGAAATCGAGAGGACCCAAGTCCAAGGGGAAGAATTCGAGGGACAGGGCCCAAGGCGGGGGTGACGCCGAGGCCAAAGCGGAGAGCCCCGAGGGTCGCGGGAGCCCGGGGGGGCCGAGGAGCGCCGAGCCCGCGCCCAGAGCGGAGGAGGCGAGTCCCGCGAGTAGACCTCTCACTAACGGCGTGAAGGCCGATGGGAAACCAGCGCCGCTCTCGGAGCCAGCGAGGGACAGCGCCGTTGAAGGGGAATCGAAATCATCCATTGACCCTCGGGAGGAACCGGGAATTGACACTGAGAAACCGTCATCGGAAACAAATGGCAAAGAAGTGAACTCCGTTGCCACGCCGTTGATTAACAATTCCGAATCTTCTGAAGAACCAGAAGCCGTTTCCATAGAACCATCGTCTGCAGGTTTTGAGACTGTAGAAGAACCAGCAGATGAAAAAGATCTGCATAATTCAGGTATAGTTGATCAATCAGAACAGATTAGTGAGCCTCAGGTAAAGCCATCAGAAAATATGGAGCCAAAGCAGTCGGAGGACGAACTCGGTGAACTTTCTGTAACCAATGAAGCAGAAGGCAGCCCCGCTGAACCGAAGCCTAAAGGCGTAGAGATCCTCAAAGAAGCGGAGGCCGACAACTCTGAAACCTTTAGGCACATTGAAATTAATTACATGGACCCCGTGCAGCAGCTTCAGACGATCGTAGAGGAGACCAGAGAACCTGAAGCCACGGGCGAGGAATCGCAAAAGGAGCAGAAAGATAACGAAAGCAAGGACAGTTCAGAGACGGAGGAGAGTGCGGAAAAGGCGGCGGGAGAAGACCCGGGGCAGGCGCAGCCACAGTCTGCTCGTGAGAGAAAGACGAAGATCCCAGGACTCCTGAAAGAGCCCAATTCGAGGGGCTCGGGGAATAAAGGGCTGAGAGTGACCTTTGACTTGAGTAACACCTCGGAGAAGGACGAGAATGTGATTGACAGCTGGGAGGACCTGAGTGATGCGGATGGCGGGGATTTGGTCATAGACGAGGATGATATCATCGACTGCGGAGTGAAGCTGTCAACAATGGACGGCCTTCTGGATCTAGGAGAGGGCCTGGACGTCGAGAGCCCGCTGACTTCCCCCAAGAGCGACAAACCCAACGAGAGTATCCAGTGGTTCAGGCCGAGTGACGAGTTCCGGTCAGAGCCTCTCGGTGGAAAAGCCCCGAACAAGGCTGGTGACGGAGGCGGCGACGGTGAAGCTATTCCAGGCGTGGATGATGTCGGAAGAGGTGCGTCGGAGGCTGAAGATAATGGCAGGAATTCAGGTGACAATACGCCCGTTCTCGGAGCAGACATTATACCACTCAGTATCTCGGTTTATAACGAAGGCAATAGTAGTGTGGAAATTCCCTTTATTGACGGGGAAGAGGAGACCTGTGTTGACGACGACGATGAATGGGAGACGGAGCCCAGCGGAAGCAGCAGCGAAAATGGAAGTGGTGATAAGGTTGTTGAATGCAGGAAAGGGAATCTCCCGGCTCCTGATAAAGCGAGCGAGGGAGGCGATGAAAAGGATTCACAAGGAGAAGGGAAAGAAAACCAGCAGGGAAGCCGGGAGGAAGAGGAAGACAGGACTCTAGTAGACCAGCCAAGCATAGAGGAAGACAGCGGCGAGAAGGATGACGACCTTATCACCAAGGAAGACATCGACGTCGTGTTCATGGCCCTCGAGAAGAGGCCAGGCAAGGGAGAGACTGTTCCTCTAGCGTCACCGGAGACCATGAGTCCTGTTGTGATGGACGGAAGTCCCCCCCAGAAGACACAGTCTCGGGTGTTTGTCGGACCTCTGCCACGCCCCGAGCGCACGTATGCTTGGGACAGGCCTGGGTCGCCTCAGGTCTCGATAGGATACGAGTGTCAAGAAAGGAAGGCCGCATCCGTCTGCAGCTCTGAGACTGAATCTGACGGAGAGTTGGTGCCGTGCGAGGACAAGTGCATTGGCACTGCGGACTTCCTGGTGGAGAGTGACTCCGAACCTCTTGATCTCAGCAGCAGCAGCAATGACAGGACATCGTCTATTTGTGACACGCTGTCATCACAGAGCCAGGACGCTGTGGAAGTAAGGGGTGATGGTGAGAAGGCATGTTTGGCACCAGATGACGACGTTCATACCAAGAGTGCCAGAAATGAGAAAGATACTTTAGCCGTTTCCGACGTCCAGCCTGACAGCTCCTCGCCCTCGTCTGACGGCCAGGAGGAAGTGAATTGCGTAGGGAAGTCAGAGAGCGGGAAAGAGAGTCAGATAAATGGAAAGAAGAACGGGAAGAAAAAGGGCAAGAAAAATAAAAGAGAAGTAATCGCCGAACCAGCACCAGTGCCAGAACACATTCTAGGGAGGCCGAAGCTGGTTCGCGGAAGAAGCTGGAAGGAGAAACGAGAGCGATTCATGAAGGAATACCAGGACCCCCTTTCGCTCTCATTTGGGAAAGAGCTGTGTGAGTCTGAGATCGTGGAGGACACGTCAAACCTGCTCACAGAAACGTGCACTGAGGCCAGCCTGGAGGCGCTACCCAAAAGCTCTTCAGAGACGACTCTGGTTATGTTTCCATCCGGAACAGATTCTCTTGCAACCGCAGGGGATGAGTGCAACTCCAGTACTGCAGCTGATGGTGGCGTTTCCAATCTCCCCGAGGTCAATATCGAAGACGAGGCCCTCTGGATCAGCCGCAACATCGTCCCACCTCCGCCCAAAGTCGCCATTGAGGTGACAGCTGCGAGCGACGAGGACGAGAGCGACTTCCACAGTGTTCACGAGAAGGAAGATTTCTACGTAGTGAAGGCTAAGGAGACCGCGAAGCCCCTCGAGGCAAAAACGGAATTCGTAGGTGATAGTGAGTCAAGTGATGAGGGACCGCAACTGCCTTATGATCAGAAGACTTCGGAAGAAACAACCTCAGCATGTGAGGTGTGGGCTGCGAGCACGCCTCTCATTGGGATTTCCTTAGAAGGGAGTCAGTTAGCTAAAGAAAAAAGTCATGACTTGTCAGAGAGTCCCATTGACAGTAGTGATAATTCGGCGTACACAGATGCTAAGGATAGTTCATGTGCGGAAAGCTTACCCCATTCGTATGATTATGTTCGGTCTTTCCCGGAGGTTATAGGCACTCAGTCGTTAAATCTCGTATATTCCTATGACACAGACTCAGACTTCAATTCCAAACCAGATCAGTGGAGCTCAAGATCAAAAGACACAAGTTTGGTTGTGAATGGGAGGGGGAAGAACGAGTTGGAGAAAGCAGGCCCCGACGTGCCTGCGGGAGAGATAGTGTACGAGGGACCGTGTTCTTGTCGCCCAGGTGAGTCTCGCATGGGACCCCTCTTGCCATCATATCTGGCTCCCACAGTGGGTGTGGGTATGAGTGTAGGTAGCCAGGACTCGCCACTCAGTGTTCCGCCTCTCTTCGAAAGTGACCATGACGACGTTTTCTCAGACGACGCCATGAAGTTGGTGGTGGACAGTTTAGTGAACGAGGATAGTGAGACGCTGCAGGACTCTGCGGGCGATAATGACGCGAACGGCTCAGACATCCGCTCGAGGATCAAAGAGATAGTGGGCCCGCGGCTCCAGCGGGAGCGAGGGAGGCCGACGGCGAGGGGAGGGCGGGATGAGGGCGATGAAGGCGCCGAGGAGCACCTTCTGACGAGTGGAGAGAGTCCACGGGGAGGGCGGGAGGAGTCACCCCTGCCAGGGTCCTCTCCAGCCTCTAGCTCAGGAGTCCAAGGTTCCGACGAGATGTCCCTCTCCCGCTCCCGCTCGAGGTCCCCCGCCTCGAAGGAACCCGCATCGGCGAGTGTCATTCCCGCCCCTTACGCGCAGCCGGACATGATCTTCGAGGGCTGCCCGCTGCAGCAGGAACTAACCCCAGACAAGATGGACCCTGCAGAAAGTCTGAGGGCGTTAAGGTTTGAAGCAGGGCTGGACTCGGGCTCTGAAAAGCCCCAGCAGGTGGACTGCAGCTTTAGGACATTCAGGGACATGTATCAAATCAACCCCGTTTACCTAACGGACTCGGACGACCCCGAGGACCCCACCGAGTCCGATACGATAATTCAGGGGCCAGGGGGCTATGACCTCGACAGGTCCATCACTGTCAATAGTAAGTCTCGCAGACTCTGTGGTCGTTTTTGGCTAAGCAAAAGTGTTGTGGATGTTTTGTTTATTATTCTTGCTTGGGGTTAACATTTGGCTTTTGAATGCTGGTACCATTATGCTGGTAACTGATTAAATTTTGGTTATATTTTGTTGAAATTTTGTTTCTTTAAACATGTGATTACTAATATTTGATGTACACAATGGATTATCAAATGTAACATTTTAGTTAAATTCTTCAAACTGATTAGTGATTTCTGGAATCCATATTTCTTCTATGCATCTCGTTTTGGTATGCAAACAATAATAGATTTCCTCTTAGTTCTTTAGATTAAGATTAGTATTCAGAGCCCAAGTAGCCAGGTAGTGATGCGACTGCAAGCATTTTAGCACAATCCACAGTGTGCTGTTTCAGGCCTCCACACTAAAGCACATTTAATTAAAAGAACCTCCCTCTTCCCCCCTCCTCCCCCTGTCTCGCTGTCTCACACTCATTCACACTGGGTGCTTTGGTGGTGGTGTGTAGGCTGGGGGTCTGCCTCGGAGGAGTCCCCAGTGCCCCAGGAACTCAGCTCGTCCCCGCCCCTGCCAGGAGCTCGAGGGGCGAGGAAGGTCCCTAAGGTCACTAAGCTTCTCAGGGAAACTCAAGGTTAGCCATGCATGTTGCGGGCGCGTGTGCTTGTATGTGTGTGTGTCTGTGTGGGCGCGCGCACACATTGTTAACACTTTTAGTTACAGTTTGGTTGCGTGATTTTTTATGTTTATTTTATACAGTATTAATTTCCATATGTTAATTGATCTCGCATGCTTCGTTTTCTTTCTGAGTGTTGTTGATATACTGAAACTGATGTTGTAAGCCCTGTGCTATTTGGCAAACACTCAAGACACCTGACAGAAGAAATTAGGTCAGGAAGTCTGTGGCATCTCAGTTGCTCCTTGCAGCATTGTCATGCTGTGGCTAAGCAGGTTGCATGACGGTTACGCTGTAACTGGATATGCGTAACGGTGTCTACTATTTTTGATGAGTGTCCTAACTTGTTTGCCTGCGTTTGTTTCACTGTAGTAAGTAAGAACGTCAGTGTTGTCTCCATGTTCATTCCTCTCGAAGCTATATATAGAAGTTTGTCCAGCATGTTGTAATTCCCATTTTCTGCTATGGAGTAAGTTCAAAAGAAAACGGGTATTATGGGGCTAACTTAAGAATATTGACGTTAGACTTTAGTTGGTTTAAATTAGCATTGCGCTGAACGTCAGTTATGTCATTTATTTTTTTGTTTATCTTTTTTATTTGAATGCGTGCCTTATACTATAATTATTTAATACTAAGCAAAGGAATCGAAGTTGTCAAAAATCTGTATGCAAAATAACTCGTCATACTCGTGGCACATCAAGAAAAGTAATCCTGCATCTGAAGTTTCATGTTTGCACATTTTAGTTAATTTGCCGCAACCGGAGCATCTAGACTTCAGTGCCGAAGGCGAGGTCGGGCGGGTCGAGGGTGCCATTGACGACATCGCTTATATATACACTCGTGACGGGGGTGCCAGGCGTCAGTGCCACGCGCTCGGGAGGCTGCTGGCATTGCTGGCATTACTCGAGACTGATCCACGAGGCCAAGTTTTGTTCCAGTTGCCGTGTGGGGAAGAGAAAGGGAAAGAGAGAGGGAGAGGGGGAGGGAAAGGTAAAATTGGAAGGGAAAGAGAAAGGGAAAGGGAAAAAGAAAGACTGAGGTAGAGAGAGGGGGGGATGAATACGAGAGAGAGAGGGGGGGGGGGGGGGAGAAGGAGAGAGAGAGAGAGAGACTTTCCTTCTGGATATGGGGAAACTTGAGGGCAATTAGGGGGAGGGTTGTAGGGCGTAGATTACTTGGGAAAGGGAAAGTAGAAAGTTTTTTTTCTCTCTCTCTCTCTCTCTCTCTCTCTCTCTCTCTCTCTCTCTCTCTCTCTCTCTCTCTCTCTCTCTCTCTCTCTCTCTCTCTCCCTCTCCCCCCTCTCCCTCTCCCTCTTCCTCTTCCTCTCCCTCTTCCTCTTCCTCTCCCTCTCTCCCTCTCCCTCTCCCTCTCCCTCTCCCTCTCTCTGTCTCTCTCTCTCTCTCTCTCTCTCTCTCTCTCTCTCTCTCTCTCTCTCTCTCTCTTCTCTTTCTCTCTCTCTCTCTCTCTCTCTCTCTCTCTCTCTCTCTCCTCTCTCTCTCTCTCTCTCTCTCTCTCTCTCTCTCTCTCTCTCTCTCTCTCTCTCCCCTCTCTCCCTCTCCCCTTCCCCTCTCCCCTCTCCCCTCTCCCCTCTCCCCCCCTCTCCCTCTCCCCCCCCTCTCCCTCTTTCCCAGCCTCTCCCTCAATGTTCTCCCTCTCTCCCCCTCTCCCTCTCTCCCTCCCCCCCCCCCTCCCTCCCTCCCTCTCTCTCTCTCTCTCTCTATCTATCTATCTATCTCTCTATCTCTCTATCTATTTATCTATCTATCTTTCTATCTTTCCCTCCCATTTTTCTTTCTTTTTCTTTTTTATCTCTCCCAGTCTATCTATCACTCTATCTCTCTATGTATCTCACGCCCTCTTCTCCTTTTTCTGGTGATGTAAGAACACTTCTTGGTGAAACGGCCATTGCTCGGCTTGGCACGGGTCGGGATGGCGCTGAATCTTGGCCGACGGGGGAAGAGAAAGGGGCGGATTCTCCAAATTCAAGGGGATTTTAAGGATTCACTGTATCGGGGCTTAACTGGTGGTTTAACTGGGGTCACTTGGGTATTTGGCGCATTTAAGCATATGGCTCCTCGGCACCGCTTTTCAAGCTCGCTCGTACAGTTGCAAGCACAACTGCACACATACATACATATATATACGCACGCAGACACACATGCGCACACACACACACACACACACACACACACACACACACACACACACACACACACACACACACACACACACACACACACTCACACTCACACACACACACACAATGTAAAGAATAATCAGACCTTATGATCGATTAGCAGCAGAAACAAGGATACAGGGACAGAGTGATAAATGAGGGATAATACGGCGCCAGAGAAGAGAATATCAATAAAGGTCAGGGAAAGCGAGAGGCTAGAAAGGGGGGGGAGGGTTATGGGAGCGACGTGACGTTGTGACAAGGCTTTTGTTACGGTTTTATGTAACGTTCGGAGGGTCGTCATCTACGTCGTGGCATGGGGGCTCAGCCACAGGAATGCGGGAGCTTTATGTAAGTTACTATATTCTAACTTATTGCTGTTGTATTTCATTATAAGTTCGCTCCTTTTGGCCGTTTTATTTAAGTGTTTACAGTTTTGATAAGTTGTGTCCACGTTTTGTAGTTCTTCAAGGTAAGAGGGGGACGTGGCTGTCTTGCACGCGAGTCTATAGGTTTCTTGAAGGATTATCCAAGATACAGTCCAATGTGGAAGCGCATCCGAGCGACACACGGGGGTGGGAAGGGGGTGGGGCAGGTAGATCATCATTTGAAATGAGCTTCCGTTCTTTTCCGAGATCCCCACCCCTACCCCTCCCCCTCCCCAGCCGCCCCCGACTCCCTCCCCCCGTAGTAGACTCCCCTCGCCCGCAGCTTTGTTCTCCCCCATTATTCATTCACTCCGCCTTGCTTGGGGGACGGAGTAGTGTTTCCTCGGCGCGGGTGCGGGAGTCCCCCTGTTGTTGACTGTGTGAGGGAAGGGGGGAGCAGGAGGGGGTGGCGGGGTGTTACAGTAGTGGTGTTGACGTCGCTCCAGCCGTGACGCGAAGGGCAGAACCGCGGGCCGGAAAAGTTCTTGCGTTATTATTTTATGAACTGGGGGAGGGGGGGCCGTCTCTCCCTCTGCCATGGTGTCGTGCTGGAAAGACGGCGAATAAGCGAGAGAAAAGTGTGACGGGAAGCCAGGATCTCAGACGAATGGCGTATCGCAAAACGCCCGGACAAGAAGCGGTGAATGAAAAAAAAAAGAAGAGGAGATATGGCAAGACGCGGCTGCGGTTATCGAAAGGGCCGTTGTAAGATTTCTCTCATCACACGGCGCTGTCAGTATAGGGAGCAGCGCCGGAGTGTGTGCGCGTGGAGTAGCGCTGGTGTGGGTGTATGCGTACGGGTTTGTGTACGTTGGGTGTATGTGTGTTGTGTAGGGGTTCGCTCAAGGGTGTAACGGTGAGGCTTCCGGAAATGCGATTCAAGTCCTCGGTCAAGGATGAAACGTACATGTGATCTATAGGGGTACATATTAGCCGCCCCGACAAGACCTTATACGGCTTGTAGAAGAAACATAGTAGTAGGATGTACACACGACACCACTTAGAAAGATCTGCGCAGAGAAGGCACATGGAAGGCGCCAGGGTGTTCTTTCTCACAAGTGCCGAATGGCCCCTGCTTGCACGAGGCTCCGTCCATGAGCTCCAACTCGATTCCCGGGGAGGTTAACACATCAGCGACGGAATGTGTAGCCTGGGCAGTGGTACCAGTGTCTTCAGTCGGTTAATTCGTCGCGAGTGATATGCGAAATGGACAAGAGAAAGTTTGGTCTGATTGAAAATGCGTGGTTAGAGATGGCAGTGCAGCTTGTGGCGAATTGGCCATTATCATGCGATTATCTTGTTAGGTGACACCGCAGCCGCTGCCTCCCCTGACTGCGTATTGCGTTGAGCCTGGCACTGTCCGGACTTCACTGTGCTTGAGCTTCAAGATTCGCTCTTTCATAGCTAAAGGTCACGCAAACGCGGGGAGGGTTGTGTGGTGCCTCTATTACTAGTCTGTTTAGTGATCCCCCTCCCGCCCCTCCGCTCCCGCCCCCACACGCCCCTTCGGTAGGAAGAAATGTCAATGACCTGTGGCGGCGTGCAGGTTGCAGCCCAGAGGGGAGGAGAGGGAGGCCCGGCCGCGGGGGCGATGGGTGGCACTCACGGGCCACGGGCAGTGCCTCGCCTGGACGGTCCTCGCGCAGACCTGCTCGCCGCTGCTGGTGCCTCGAGGCCCACAGATACTCTCGAACTGTGTGATGGTACTCGGAGTCGACTTCTTCGGGATCGAGATGGAACTCTTTCTCCTTCGGCGGGTGACGGGCGGAAAGTGGGCTGATAACATGATTGCAGAAGCGCCTTGTTCGATGCTTACGCCTGTAATGACATGCGGTATTAGTGATATTACAGATCGAGACGATGACACCGCCAGTGGCATTTGATATGCGATCGCGGCTTGTCACTGAAGTGATCGCTCCCCGGTGGCACTTCCCAGGGTCCCTCGCCAGTAGCCTCGGCGCCGAGTGCAGTGAGGAAGCTTACGAAACGCTCGCCGTGACCGTGTGAATTTCCTGCCCCCGTCTTCGGAATCCGGGCGGGACAGCGTCCCTGTGGTTGATCACATTCATTTATTCATCGGCAAAAAGCTTCATTAAGGGACGGTGTGGTGTTGGTAAGGGCCGCGGTGTGGGAGGTGTGTGGGAGGGCGATCGCCTTGCCAGAGACGTCGGTGTGGGAGGCGAGGAGGAGGTTACGCCACGGGATGGGAATTCGGAGATACTACGCTGTAGCCTTCGTTGTTTCAGAGGCGTCGGTCGGGGGAGGGGGAGGGGGAAGTAGTGCACAGAACGCTTCTTAGTGTACGTAATGGCCGGTGGGGGTGAGGGGGACGGAAAGGGGGTTAAGTTCTTAAAGCGAGGAGACGAGAATGCGTCATTCATAGGGATGTGTGTGTGCTCACAAGGGGGAAAAAGAGTTTAAGGTCGGCCGGGTATGCCTTATGACCCCCCCCCCCCCCCCTCCCCTCGCTTTGTCCACTTGGCAACACAAGAGCTTGAGTAAGGCTCGGTGTACTTTCTGCCCTGATAGATGTTCTCCCCTTCTATGAGCGAGGGGAGAGAGAGGGCCCGACATGCAACCCAGCCATTGCCGGTGACCTATCGAAGGGGACTGGGATATAGGTCAGGAGGCGAGGCGTAGAGGGAAGGCACGCAAGTCCTATTCGTCTAAATATCACGTTTATAGGCAGGAGCCTTGTTACCACGGCACTCGACCACGCCCCCGCCCCCCACTCGCCCCCACCCCGTCCTTTCCTTTCTCAAGGTTCGGGCATATTTACTGCGTTGGTTGTTGGCTACGTCGATGTATACAAGCGGAGTATGTGCTCTAACGATTAGAATTGGAGAAAGCTGGATCAAGCGCCTGGCACGTGTGTGCTTGCCCCCCCCCTCCCTCCCCTCCAAAGCCTGGGGTTCTCGCGGTGCCACGTGCAAAGGCTTCGGCAAGTGCAGGCTTGGAGATTCCACTTTTATTATTTCCTGCACTTTCGTGGCTTGACGAGGCGTGAATAACGTCAGCTTCGAATTGTCGTTGACCTTTCATGCGTGTCTGACTGAAATGAAAGTAAATAATCACAGAAACAGACAAGGCGGTGGCTGAAAAACGAGAAACGATTTAACTGTAACCCGGCGTGAAGAGGTATGACAAGGTGAACTGACACCTCTGCGGTCACTGGTATCGCTGGCGTCGCCACAGCAGTACGGAAGCAGCTGTATAAATATCAAGTCCACCAACAACACTGATATTAACACGCACAAATCTTGACGTCACACGGCCGCGCACTACTAACATTGACATTGCCATGCACACACACAATCAGAGAAGCCAATACCAGTGATACGAACAACAACAACAGCAGCAACAAACAGCCACCCGGGGCAGAAGGCAATCAATGTGACAGTGAGGGAGGAAGGGCAGGTGGCCGCGGCGACACGGCTGAGGCCAGAGGCAGGTCGATGTCTCGTGGTAAGCTCGCAGGTCTCGTGTTTCAGGGGCGACCTGCAGTGACCTGGCGTGAGTGGCAGGGGGCCGGGCGAGGGTGTGGAAGATGAGGGAGAAAAAACATAATAATTATCGTCTTTTCGGTGAGAATTTCTTTTAAGCCTACAACGAATAAGCCATATGGCTAGTGTGAGATTTCTCTTCGCGCCGCAGAGGGTCTAGTGGGAAAGGGCGTGGGTGGTACCGGTGCCCCCGGGGAAGGCTGGCGCGGTCGGGGCCTCAGGGGATGCAGGTGGCACTCGCCGCGTCCGGGTTTTATTACTCGCTCTTGTGATCGCTCTCTTCGCACCTCTTTGTTTTCTCGACGTCATAGTCGCTTTTTCATCTTGTTCTTTCTTTTTCCTTCCTATTTTCCCTACTTTTCCTTATCACACTTTTCATTTTTCTTCCTTTCCACCTTCTATTCTCTTCTTCTTCTTCTGCTTCTTCTTCTTCTTTATCTTCTTCGTCCTCCTCCTCCACCTCATCTTCATCATCTTCCTCCTCCCCCTCCCCCTCCCCCTCTCGCTCTCACTCTCCCCCCGCCTCCTGTAAGCACTTTGCGGGTGAAAGTACGAAGCAGTGTTCATCGTGCAGTTTTCACTCGCGGCCGTCGCGAAGGTACGGAAAAGTGCCACGACACCGGGTCATGAGCCGAGCCGGAAGGTTTCTAATTCCTCATGACACTTCTGAGAAAGCTAGGATGGAAGGGGGGGGGCATGGGGGGGGAGGAAGATGGGGTCGGGGTAGGGGGAGGTACTCGCTTGGATCTGAACCAGTCGTGC
>NC_091574.1:34024375-34034375 GCF_042767895.1 Penaeus vannamei | reverse complement strand
GGCGGCGGCCCCGGGGGCGGCGCGGGCGTGGCGGGCGCAGCGGGCACAGAGTAAACGCTTGTTGTCGCGGAACCAGGTATGGATGGGCGCGGTGCATTAGTAGCTCCCAACACGCATTACGTGAGTCCCGGGGATCGGGGTGTCACGACGGCCGATAAATAGTCTCGCGGATCCGGCCGCGGTCCCCGGGCCCTGTTAGTATGCGCATCGACCTCGCTAATTACCCGTATCCGAGGGTCGCTCGCTCCCGCATTCTTATTTATGCGTGTGCTAGGTCAGGAGGTCACTCTACCTGGCTTCGCGTGTGCGAGTGCGTGCAGATGTGCATTTCGTCCTTGTTTTAAGATCAGATGTAATGGGAGCAGTTACGGTGCAGGGATGCGTTCGTGGCACGCAGTGTCTCCATGATTTAAAGTTTTGTGTAGCATGGGAGTATTTTCATTGGACGCATCTGTATTGAATTTGATGGTCCAGGCGAAAGAGCCGGGGGGTATGAGGGGGCCAGGGGCGGGGGACGGCAGTTGGTGGCCAGTCGAGTGTGACGGTGCGCTGTGGGGGGCATCAACCCCCGTCATGACCACCTCTACTGGGCATGCGAGGAAGGCGCGGTGTCCCCCACCAACACCCTCGGCGTAATGCCACGCGGGTCAAGGAGGGGCAGTGGGCACTGGTTGGTCGTAGGGCGCCACCAGGGCCTAGTGGCTAGGGGCCTCCTCAGGTGCCACGATGCCCATTGAGACGTGAGGGGACGTCCTGCCAGGGGGCCTTCCTGCGATGGCTATCTCCGCACGGCCCCGCGTCCGCCCGGGATTTATAGGCGCATCCGAGGCAGGGGATGGGAGGCGTGATAAGGCCGGGAGGCGGTGTAAAAGCGGGCCCGGCCGATAACCGGGAGGCCCTTTGGACGGCGGCGGAATACTGGAGACGCGGAGCGATGGGGTCGCAGGAAGGCGGAGATCCTCTGCGGTGACTTCGCTTTTTCAGTAACGCATAAAGAGCGCGGGGCTGGCCGGGCGATCGCTGTCCTCCTTGCCCGGAGCCAAAGTCCTTGCCTCAAGAATTCGGCCCAAACAAGCCGCCGCCGGTGCTTAGAATATCGGCCGCATCGTTGCAGCGAGTTCGTGTGACGTTGTGGGCGTGACGGTATTCCCGGGCGGCGCAACAATGCCTGACTCGTAGGCGGGGGGGGCGAGGTGGCGTACCATCTGGTATGCTTTGGATACGCACTGGTAGCTTGATAAGAGATAGCAGGAATAGTGATTTGGCTATGTATGTAATAGGGATGGGTTTTTCGTAATATCTTCTGATTTGTTTTTTATTAAAGGTGTTTACCGTTATATGATTTCACTCTCAGTTTCATTCTTGCTCCCCATTCACGGACCTAAGCACTAACATGACTTGTGTTCCCTCTGCAGGACCTTCAGCAGGAGGTGATGACGAGGAAGGGTGAGGTGTCGAGCATCAACCTTGCGGTCCACAGGTTCATGACGGAGACCGGCTACTCCCTGGCGCACCTCAAGGACGAGGTGGCGGACCTCTACCGGCTGTGGGACGAGGCGCACAAACGGTAAGCTTTTTTTAAAGGATTTCTTTATAGTTTGTCTTGGCGGAAATGCAGACTCTTGGTTCTGGATCGTAAGTTGAGAGTATAAGAATCTTGCTTGCGTTTCCGTATTAATTCTAATGCTTGCAGTTTGTTTGTCAACCATTCCCGCTTGCCCCCACAGAGCCAGCAGCGAGCTGTCGCGGCTGGAAGGCGTGGAAGCCACGTGGAGACTGTGGGAGACACAGGCGGAGGAGCTGCGCCGCGCCCTCCGCAAGGACTGCGACACCCTCAAGGTCCTGGACGCCGCCATCCAGACGGGCTCCCTCACCGACACCGCCACCGCCTCCATGCAGGACGTCGAGAGACTCCTGAACGACCGCCGCAAGTCCCAGCCCGGGAAGAGACTCACCCTCCAGCACACCAGGACGCAGGTAGGCCGACCTCGTGCTCTCGCCCTTGCCAGGTCACTTCGGGGGTCAAGCGAGGCAATCCTCGTTGTTATTCCCAAACCTCCTGAACTTTCCCTTTTGGCTTGTTTATTTGTTGTGGCTCATTAAACACTCGAGACGCCTTGGTGGTTCTTGGGGCCAGGATGCTTGGCGAGGAGGGCGGTCAGGCGCGTTTGGGCCTGTTCGGCGGAGGGATGGCGGGCGGGCGGCCCAGTGTGACCACTCATCAGTATGCCGGATGCCTTCCATTTCTTTTTTTGTCTTCATCCTCCTACCCCTCCTTTTCTTTCTCCTCCACCTCCACTTCCACTTCCACCTCCACCACCACTTTCTACTTCTTCCTTCTCATTATTCGTCCTCTTCTTCCTATTATTATTATTCAGCTGCTTCTCCTCCTCCTTTTTCTTCTTCCTCCTGGTTTTCTTCCCATTCTTAACATTTCGTCGATTTCCTTTTCTCTGTCCCTTCTCACCAGTGTTCCTGTCTCACATTTTCTACACTGGACACATATATCCCTAACTGTGTATGACCCTTTTTATCCCTTTTCCTTGTCTCTTATCTCATATCCCTTATCCCTTCCCTCTTTACCTCTAAACCCCATTCTATATCCGTTGCCACTTACCCCATACCTCGTATCGCTTTCTTTAGCCCTTATCCCGTGCCTGGTATCCCTTACCCCTTATCCCCTACCTCGTATCCATTACTCCTGATCCCTTATCCCTGATCCCTTATCCCTTATCTCCCCTGCTCCATCCTTCACCTCCCTCCAGAATCGGCCCGGCCGGGGGGTCTGCCGCCCTCCTCAATCTTATTTAAATGGGAGAGAGCTTTCTCTCGGCTGCTACTGACATCCACATTAATCAACAAATTGGGAGGTGTCATCGAGGGAAAAATATGAGCGGGAAAGGCTGCGTGTGTGTGTGTGTGTGTGTGTGTGTGTGTGTGTGTGTGTGTGTGTGTGTGTGTGTGTGTGTGTGTGTGTGTGTGTGTGTGTGTGTGTGTGTGTGTGTGTTTATTTTAGCGTTATATGATACATATGGCAATCTGCTAATGACCATAGTTAGGAAGATAAAGATGGGAAGGTGCCCCCCCTTCCCCGCTGTCCTCCATCCATACCTACCCCCCCCCCATGCCCCCCTCCCCATTTAAACACCTAGAGAGACTAATGGTGGTGTTGACAGCGCTCATCAAAGCCTCGGAGACAGACAGACAAACAGACGGACACGACCTCCTCCTCCCCCCTCCCCTGCCCGTCACCCCAGCCGTCCCCCCCCATCCCCTCAGCCCCCATTCCTCCGTCAGAACTGATAATTGTCGACCCTTGTTTTGCGATAAAACGTGCCAGGGCCTCGTCGCTTGGGCAGGGAGTGGGGGCGCGTGTGTCTCTATGGACGTATGTGCTTGTGGGTCGTGTGTGTGTTTTCGGTCTTCGTGTGTCTAGAGAGGGAGGGGGGTTAGAATATGAGAGATAGATGGATAGGTTGATTAATAGATGGGCAGATAGAAAGATACATACATACATAGATAGTTAAATAGATGAATAAGGTATGTAGATAGATAGATAGATAGATAGAGGGAAGGAGGATAAGGCAAAGGGAGATCGTAAAAAAAATTATCACTGAAAAGGGGTATAGTGGAATAGAAGTGAGAAAAGCATCCATTTAATACAAGAGCTAAACAGGAACACTTGCGCAGCGACCAAAGGCGCTGGACGTCAGCGATGGACTCCCTCGAAGGCCGGAGCCGAGGGACCGGGGAGGGGGGGGGGAGCGAGGATTATACCCCGGGATAATCAACCTTTTTGTCGTTATTTATGCGGGGTTCATTACTGGAGGCAGGGGCGCGCGGGCGTGGGGGCGGCGTGGGCGTGACTGGGAGAGGCCCGGGACTCGCTGATGAGCGGCCATTTGCGCGCCTTGTCGGCCATTACGCTTTCACGCAAGCAGGTCATTGTGAGTCCGAGGCGGCGGCGCCCATAACACCTGTCCATACAGCCTATCCCTCAGCCTGCAGGAGGCCTCGGAGCTCCTAGGCCTACCGTCGGTCCCTGGCGAGCTATCCCTGGAGACCGATTATCGCCACGCTGTGTCTCTCGGGGCACTTGATAGCTTTTCGGGGCTCGGCTTTTTTCAACATTTGCTTTATGTTTTGTACTCTATGAAATTTTACTATATACGTTTACGGCTTAGATCAGGCTCAGTCGAGCAACGCCATGACCTGAAATTATTCTGTGACCCAGTTCGAAAGTAACCCTTTTTTTTCCTCCTCCGCAGGGCGTAGACATCCAGGGTTCGACGACGTCTCTGGGAGCCTCCGGGGACGAGTGCCTGAGCGACTCCGGCACCTCCGGGTACGAGTCGTGTTCCTCCGAGGAGCTGAGCGAGCGCGAGCGACGCCTGGCGCACCTGAGGAGGCTGGCGAGGGACCTGGAGGCGTCCCTGCACCCCAACTCGCAGGCGTGGGCTGCCATCACTAAGGTAAGCTCTTCTGGACTGCTTTGAGGGACCGATTGTAAAGGCTTTCATGTGCCCGCATGGAGGATCTGTTGTTCTTATTTCGTTGAGAAATTATGGATATATTTGCTTAGGTTTAGGAATGAAATGAAAATAATTGTCTCAATGGAAGAAACGGACTTGGGCAGATTCATGCATGGCTGCCTTTTAATTGGGGGAAGGGAAGGGTGTTTCGGAATGCAGTGTTGCCAGACGCGATTGATCACCCGTCGGGCGGAAGGCCGTCGGGAGAGAGGGAGCAGATAATAAAGTCTCCGGTTCCTTGCAGACCTTGTCCAGCGCCGAGTCGGAGCTGAAGGACCTACAGAAGCACTGCCGAGAGCTGGTGGTGCGGTCCGCGGAGAGCCTCGACCAAGCCAAGACGTCCCCGCAGCTAAGGTAAGGAAGGACCCGACGATCTTGGGATTTTAGGAGGCGCGATGGTTAGGGTGAAGGGGGAGAGGGGGGGAGGTAGAAGGATGGGGTGTTGGTTGGGGGGGGAGGAGGGTCGGAGGATTTGGATTATGAATTGTGTTCGGAATGAAGTAGGAGAGACTCAGGGTAGTCGAATGTAGACTTTTCATCCTCAAATTATCCACTTTGTCATCTGCTTTTTTCTCTGATAATAACGACAATTAACAGTTAAGAAAAGGGCATAGAAAAGGTACGAAGGTGACAAAGCCAAGACGGGGATGAAATCTGCATTGTGCGAAAGAGGAAAGCAGGCGCCCCGGGGAAGCCTCGCGCCGGGGGGAATCGCCGAAGCGCGATGCACGAAAGCAGTAGCCTCTGCGTTGGCGAGGGAGATAAATAGGAGGCCTCGGGTGCACACGGCGAGGCTGCGGTGTGTTATGGTGAGCAGCGGAGGAGAGGACAAGACGCCACGTTAATAGCGCCGTCACGATCCTTCTTAAGACCAGTCAAGGGGTACTTCTTCTTTTTCTCGTCTCTACCCCACCCCCCTACACACCCGCCCTTCCCCCTCTTTCTGTGACCGTCTCTTGTCTTTTTTCGCCTCTTTATGTCCCGGTTTCTCTCTCTCTCTCTCTCTCTCTCTCTCTCTCTCTCTCTCTCTCTCTCTCTCTCTCTCTCTCTCTCTCTCTTCTCTCTCTCTCCTCTCTCCCTCCCCCTCTCTCTCTCTCTCTCTCTCTCTCTCTCTCTCTCTCTCTCTCTCTCTCTCTCTCTCTCTCTCTCTCTCTCTCTCTCTCTCTCTCTCTCTCTCTCTCTCCCTCTCCCTCTCTCTCTCTCTCTCTCTCTCTCTCTCTCTCTCTCTCTCTCTCTCTCTCTCTCTCTCTCTCTCTCTCTCTCTCTCTCTCTCTCTCTCTCTTTCACTTTCTCTCCCTCCCTCTCCCTCTCCTCCCTCCCTCCCTCTCTTCCTTCCCTCCCCTCCCTCTCTCTCTCTCTCCCTCCCTCCCTCCCTCCACTCCGCTCCTTCTCTCCCTCCATCCCTCCCTCCTTCTCCCTCTCCCCCCCTCCCTCTCTCTCTCCCTCCCTTCCCTCCCTCTCCCTCTCCCCCCCCTCCTCTCATCCGAAATACCCAGGAGGCCATCCCGGAGAAACGAGGGTCGGCGAGCGCGAGGCCGTAAGTAACTCTCCGTCAGTAAACTCCTGTGTGCTCCTCGCCGACGCTCGCTTATTAAGGGGATCGAATGGATTGCCAGGAGGTCATTGTTTGCAGATAGGGAAACGAAAACCGAAAGAAGTAAGCGCGATAAAGGAGCAGGAGAGGGGACGAAGGGGAGGGTCGGCGAGGGGGTGGGGGGTGGAGGGTTCGCCGAAGGGGGAGGGGAGAGGGGGGGGGAGGCCCGCTGGTGCGTGTATCGGCCAGATTTGCAATCGTCTCGACGCCGCCAATCGGGGAGATTTGCGGCCGATTGTGCATTATCTCCACATCGGCATCTCGTATTATCCGGGGATTTTCCAGCCGTAATGCGAAACAGAAGGTGACAAGTGAAACGAACCATGATTGGCCGGGTCATGGGAAGGGGGCGGGACTCGACGTGGGCGGCGGCCGCTGATTGGCGGATGCCGTTCCCGCACCTTTTTCGGAGGTCATTACAGATCAATGATTCGGTTTTATCATGTATAGACCAATCGGCGGAAAATGGATTTGCTTGTGGTACATTAGAGGCAATAAATAGCGGGCGGATGGCGGAGCCCCTGGAATCCCCCCCCCCTGCTCTGGCTCGGTCAGCGGCGGTCACTTAGTGTGTGTGTGTGTGTGTTTGTTTGTGTGCCTGTCTTCGTTTGGGTGGGTGTGGGTGTCTGTGTCTGTCTGTCTGCCTGCCTGCCTGTGCTTGAGTGTGTGAGTATTGTAATTTAAGAGAAAGGTCCAGTGAAATGTTAGAAGTGGTGATCGCGGAGAAAAAGCAAGATTTAGGCTAGCGCGGGACAGGTTACACAATTGAATTCCATATACTTGTAAAATGAAGCTCAGTATGTATTCATGTGACAGTCAGGGATGTCTCCAGCGCCTCAGTCAGCCACTTGCGGGCGGACAGCGCGGGAGGCCCCGGCCGAGTGGCACCGGTTGCTAAAGAGTGCTTTTCCCTTTTCAGGAGACGCAGCTGGACCAAGGACACGAAGGGGAGTCGGACAGGCCGCCTGGAGCGCCGAGGTCACTGTGCCTTGAGTGGGCGTGATGGATGTGGGCGTAGTGTGAGTAGTGGGCGCCGTGGGTGGATGTGGAGAGTGGTGCGGGCGGCTCTGCCGTTCCAGGCCGCCCTCCTCCTGCTGTTCTGCGTGGCGTGCCTGCTGGAGCCCAACTGCTGCGACCACGTGAACACCCTCAACCTGTCCCTGAGCCCGCAGCTGCGCTACGTGCACGGCCCCCCGCCCGTCTGAGGCACTCGGCCGCCCCTGTATATTTGTTGTCTCTTACCTGTCCTGTACGTCAGGTGTACATAACCCCCGCCACGATGTACATACCATGGCCTGGTGTACATATGAAGGCAAAGTGCAGATACCCCGGTCGGTTGACCCTCATACCCGCTGCGTGTGTACCCGCGCGGGACCCGTGTGCGTCGGCGCACGCGCGTCCGCGCCGGCCGAGCGAGAGAGAGGGCCGGGATGAGCGAGGCAGGTGTAGATGGCTGTGACCCTGCATGCCCTGGGGCCCTGCAAGCCCTGCAGGCTCTGACGGGACCCCTGCTCGGGACGTGACGCAAGCCCCCGCTCGCGCCGCCCGCCCACGAGGGAGCGGCAGCGCCCCAACCCTCACTCACACACGCCCACAAACCCGTCACTACGTCATGTCAAATATTTTTGTATACACTTAATATATATACTGGTAATGTGTGTGGATGGAAGAGAAGCGTAGTGTCTAGGAACGAGAGTCGTGGGTGCAAGGGCGCGCGTGACGCTGCATGTCTAGTAGGGTGATGTGTTGTGTGTTTGAGATATAGATACATCTATATATATATATATGTATGTGTACCCAGCAATACTGGGTTGTAATTCTAATTAAAGCAGTGTGAATATTTTAAACTAGGCCCTGTAAAGATATTTTAGAAAAGGTTGAAAATATATATATAATGATTTAGGGTGATTGAAAATGTATACTGAAAATTCTTCGAATGGTGTTTGCTATATAGGTCTGACCAAAGCCCTCTAGGGTTTGGTTACTAAGGCGGCCGGCCCTTCGCGGTCGGCCGCCCTCGGGAGGTGCGTGCCAGGGCGCTCGCATGACTTCGGGTCGTGCCATGTTGGTGCCATCTCCCACAGTACTATGACAAGCCAGGCTACCCGGCATTGCGGGAACCAACACGGATTCGTTTGTGACTTGTGGGTAGCCGAGGCTCCTTCGGGAGAAGGCTAGAAGCGCCTCGCCAGGAGACACGGAGGCGCGGGCATTGCATGGAGGCCGCCAGGCGACCCTTGCGGTCAGTGCCGCGGACATTGCCTTGCTCGATACCTGATACCACGCCCTGTGCTGGAGGCGCCGCCGACTCCCACTTCTATTACTATCATGATCCCAGTAAGGTCGGCTGAAGGCATGAATTCGTGGGCCCTGCGGCTCATCCTGTCCTCAGGGTGCCCAACAGACGGCCGGAAAAGATCTCGACACTTTAGCGAACAGTCGCTTTTAAGACACCTCATCTGGACATTCAACCGATAGTCCAGGAATGGACCGCGACCCTAAACGTTCCAGCATCTGTCCTGTGCGAGAACTGGACGCCTGCCCGTAGCAAAGTCTAAAAACCTTGGTCAGCAGAAAGCTCATGGTGGGCGCACGGACGCCCCGCCACTTTCGACTCTTTGTTGAGGCCTGCAGATGGCCCAAGACTCGAGGTGCACACACAGCACGGACACGCCCATTACCAGGGCTCTTTGTCCTTAGACATGCTGTTGCCCCAGTCTTTCGGTGCCATTATCATAAGGCCCAGCATTTGGAGCACGTATCCAGGGTGCAAGGATCGTTCTGCCAGGGCAGGCAGAAGTAGGTATAAGGGATTGGAAATCCATACCCGTACCAGTGTGGGTAAAGGCTGACACCACCATTTTAGGGTCCGGCATTAAACACCATGTATATCAGCCTTGATAAAAAGTAAATAAGGTAAGGCATGTAACACCCTAGTGTAGGCTCGACTCTTCAGCTCCTGCTCTAACAACAACAATAGGCGGGGCGGGATTCTTCGTGGTCGCGGCGCTGAAAGTGCAGGCGCGTCGGCAGACTGGGCGGACGAGCAACAATTCGACAGAGCGACGGCCGCGACCACTTGCGAGACTCCCGCCTCGCGCCTCAACATCGTAGCCTTAAGGTCACTGCCTCAGCAGAGTTACAGGGGAATGGACGTTAACAACAACAAAACGATTATTGAGTAGGCTTGTTACTGAGCCTTAATGAAAATTGATGATCTGAACACTCAGATGTATGTGAGCTGCCATCGTCCCCTTTTCTCGACCAGCAATTGTAGTTTTGATGAGGATGATAAGTATTAAGAAGGATGAATAATGCGTGTTCGACACGCAGAGAATTTAAAGGAATTTAGGTATTTTTATATAGGGTTTGAGACATGGCCCTCCACGCGGGTGGACGGCCATGTCGACAGGGTTCATTCTGCGGCGAACATTACCACGCCTTATTCACACTGCATTTTATTCTATTCAAACATATCCCTTTATTTAACAGGATGGGAGATTTGTTTTATTTTCTTATGGTGCTAATTAAGAAAATTAATCTATTCTATTCATTTTACAGTGTATGATTACAATTTACGTAGTAATGTATGCCAAAGGCTTTTTTCTACTGTATTCAGTGGTTTGCGTTGTTTTTTGTACGTGGATGATGATTTTTACTACAAAAGGGTTAAACTTTATATTTATTTTATATGAAAAAATTGTAAGAGTTGTTTGATTGAATGATTAAAAAATATCTGGATGGATTAGAGTTTTCCTATTTGTTTACTAAAGGACGGAGGACTGGGTGGGTTGTAGTACCTTAGTAGTTTAAGGCGCAGGAGAAAGAAGCTGCTGCCTCTGTTCAGTCAACCAATTCTCTCCCAGCCACAGTC
>NC_091574.1:34006875-34011875 GCF_042767895.1 Penaeus vannamei | reverse complement strand
TCTATCAATCATTCTATGTTTTTTTTTTATCGTGTTTTTATTTCCTTGCTTTTTATCCTGACAAGGCGTTGGAAAGAAGGTCTTGTAGTGTGACGAAAAGAATATATGTGAATACACACACACACACACATATATATATATACATATGTGTGTGTGTGTGTGTGTGTGTGTGTGTGTGTGTGTGTGTGTGTGTGTGTGTGTGTGTGTGTGTGTGTGTGTGTGTGTGTGTGTGTGTGTGTGCGTGTGTGTGTGCGTGTGTGTGTGTGTGTGTGTGTGTGTGTGTGTGTGTGTGCAAAGGGAACGACGAAGGGAAGGGCAAGAAAACGCACGAATATTCGTGCGTTTTCTTGCCCTTCCCTTCGTCGTTCCCTTTGCAATCTGTTCAACATGATTTCCACACGTGTGTGTGTGTGTATGTGACTGTAAATATACACATACACATACACACGCACACAGCCATATACACATATCCAATGTGACAAGCATATTTTTTTCTGTATCTGTCTCCAAATCGGAAAATAAAACGATCGGAGAGGCTTATAGAGGAAAAAAATGACCTCGCATAATAGCTGAACCAAAAGGGAAAAATGAAACAAAAAAAAGTTGACGAAACAAGTGAAATCATGTTTCTTAATATTGTTTGATGACCTTTAAGTACACTATCCGTTGGCGCAATGGGAAGGAGGAAGGAATGAAGGAGGGGATAGAGAAGGGAAGGGAGATAGATAGATAGATAAATAGAGAGAGAGAGAGACATGCTCACATTTTAAGTAATCTTATAACTTCTTCATCATTTGAAACTCTCTTGAATTGGCTCCGATTTTTTTTCTTTGTTATAATTTCTCCTTCGTTTTTTTTTCTTTTTTTAGTCTACTCATACTATCCTTATCATCACCATTAATGTTGTTATTATCAAAATCACTATCATCACTGTTATTGTTAAAAGTATTGTTTTTATCGTCACTAATATGATCATCCTTTTTATTGTCATTATTATCATTTTTTATTATTTCATTACTGTCATTATCATTATCATCCTCATAATTGTTGTTATTATTTTTTATTATCATTATCATCATCAGCAATATCATCATAATTATTGTTATCATATTTTCATTACTATTATCATTATCTGGCGATGATTATTATCACTATCATTATCATCATTATCTATATCATTATTATCATTATCACTATCATTATCATCATGAATATAGTTTTAACTTTTATGATGACAATGAGTACTTTTTTTGTCATTATCATCATTATTGTCATTATTATTATTATTACCATTATCACTTTTATTATCATTAACCCTCTATAATTGGCGCTCGAGGATTCGTTCTGCGGTCGACTGTGATGTAAAATCTTGTTCGATATTAAACATACTAACTCTTTCCTAATTGTTTAACTTGTCGTCATACATACATATATAAATACATATACTGTATACACACACATACACACAGATGTATCAATATCTATATCTATCTATCTATCTCTTTCTCTCTCTCTATCTTTCTTTCTTTCTCTCTTTCTCTTTCTCTCTCTCTCTCTCTCTCTCTCTCTCTCTCTCTCTCTCTCTCTCTCTCTATCTATCTATCTATCTATCTGTCTATCTATCTCTCTTTCTCTATCTATCTATCTATCTGTCTATTTATCTATCAATACACACACACATATATATAATAATATTATATTGGGATTATATTGGAATACCAATTTTCTTGCCTAAACCCATCTCCAACTGTATTCCAGGGTTTTCCAAATTGTTCATTGCACCAAATATTGCAATATGATCCAGGTAGACAACAATATCGTTAAGAATCGTATTACTAGTCAATTGCCTTATTTCAAGAAAAAAAGTATAAAAATAAAGTACCTGTTATCCACGATTCCGTCTGGTTAGGTTAGCAACGACTATTGTAATACTCCAATTTCATTTCATTATTCTTAACTGGTTTAGAGAATATTGTGCAAAAGCTTTGATTTTCCTCAATTTCTTTAATCGCTTCAAAAAGGTCTTTCTTTTAACGTGTATATATCAAATATATAAAGTATTCACTTGTCAAGATTCAACATTTCTCTTTCGTATATAAGAGCTATTGGGCAATTATGATGTGACAATGTGAAATTATTCGTTGTTTAACATAAGGTAGTGTGGCGGGCCATAAAGTGACTACTGGGAAAGTAGTCTACCCGGAAAGCCGTAAAGTGGCTCTTGTAGTTAGCGGTTCAACATTATCGTTAATATCATCATTATTATTACCATTACTACTATTATCACTATTATTATTATAACTAGTATTATTATTGTTGTTGTTGTTCTGCTTCTACTATTTTTACTTCTTATCATTATCATTATTATTGTTATTATTCACCATCATCAACGTCGTCATCATTATTAGCACCACCAACAGCACCATCATCATTATCATCATTATTTCCATCATTATCATTATCCCGTGAGGAAATGTATGCATATATAAAAAAGAAGACACCCAAGAAATCAGTAAGCCAGCACTCAGTAATTAATTAAATGCATATTAGGCAACCAATCCAAACACACACACAAAAGAATACAAACAAAAAACTGATCTCAACACAGACTCATACACACACGCACACACACACACACAAAAGTATACAAACAAAAAACCGATCTCGACACAAACACACACACAAAACACACACACACACACACAATTATACAAACAAAAAACCGATCTCGACACAAACACACACACACACACACACACACACAAAAGTATACAAACAAAAAACCGATCTCAACACACACACACACACACACAATTATACAAACAAAAAACCGATCTCGACACAAACACACACACACACACAAAAGTATACAAACAAAAAACCGATCTCAACACACACACACACACACACACACAAAAGTATACAAACAAAAAAACTGATCTCAACACAGACACACACACACACGCACATCTACCTATAGCCGCCCCTCAGTGCATGTAAACAATTCTCGTAAACCATAGGAAAAGGGCAAGGCAAGCATTAGTAATAATGACGTAGTGTTAAGCAGGGACGACACGGGGGCTCCTTGTGCAGCGGGGGGGGGGGGGGGGGGGGGATAAGGATCTCAATGCAGCGTATCTAACTATCTCCCTAAGATGCTGCGGAGAGACGGCGGCGATGCTCCCCGCGACCAGCCATGCCTTCAGCCGTAAATTCCTGGTCTTACATGGCTGTCGCGAACTTATTTTGTTTATGAATACTGTTGGTTTGCGATCGGATTCCCCTCGTAGATCACTTTTAAAGGCGGGGGGGAGGGGGGGGTTAATAAGACAGGGGTGTGTGGGGGGGGGTAGGGTGGGAGGGTGGGAGGGGGGGTGAGGGACCTTGAGGTAAAAGTGGAGGGGGGGACGGGGAGGGGGATAGGAAGGGAGGTTTGTTATTGTGTTTTCTCTGGCTAATTCTCTCTCTTTTTTTGTTTCTGTTTTTATATTTCTTTCTATCTGACAGTCTCTTTGTCTTTCATTCTTTCTCTTTTTTATTTCTCCATTTACCCATAGCTCTATCTATCTATCTATCAATCTATCCATTTATCTATCTGTTCATCTCCATTGTCGTTTGTTCTATTACAAAGTCTGTACGCCGTATGGACTCTTTTTTATTTTTTCTCTTTCTCTTTCTCTCTCTTACTATCATTCTCTCCTTTCTCTCTCTCCTACTGTCACCCTCTCTTTCTACTCTCTCTCTCTCTCTCTCGTTTATCTATCTGTCTGTCTATCTGCCTACCATTCTGTCTCCATCCGTCTCTCGATTCCTATATCTTCTGCCACCTCTTCCCCGTTTATTCTCATTCTCTCTCCCCCTCTCCCAATCTCTCCCTGTCTCCATTCTCTCTCTATCTACCTCTCTCTCTTCCCTTTCCCTATCTGTCTTTCTATCTTCCTCCCTCACAGATACAACGCCTCCCTTTCCCTCCCGTGTTACAAGTATGAGGTTCCGAGCTCCCTTGGCCCTCCATCAGCACTCCCCCCACCCCCCTTCCCCCCCCTATATCTGATCTCAGACATGCAAATTACATTACCTTCCCTTCAGTATCGTTTATTATTGACTTAGTATGCTTCATGCTTGGCTTCACCAACATTTCCGCCGGTTATCTGATCAAGGGATGTCTTGGATCATGACGGTACAGGGGAAGGGGGGGGTTGGGGATGATGGGGAGGGGAAGGGGATGATGGGGAAGGGGGGATGATGGGGGGAGGGGGGAGGGGGGAGAGCGCACCTCCCTACCGGTCTCTGTGTCTTGTTCTTCGCTACTTACACTCTCGTAAGGTTACTTGAGGCCTCGCGCTCATGGCAGTCGTGTGGACCTTACAGACGTTTTCGGAACTCGGGGATCATCTTGGGAAAAGGTTCTTGAGGACTTTCAGGTTTATGGTCCTTTTGTTTTTTGGTATTACTCCCTTTGTTTGTTTGTTTGTTTGTTTGTTTCTTAAGTGTTTCAAGTTTATTGTCCTTTTTTTGGTATTACTCCCTTTGTTTGTTTGTTTGTTTGTTTCTTAAGCGTTTCAAGTTTATTGTCCTTTTTTTGGGTATTACTCCCTTTGTTTGTTTGTTTGTTTGTTTCTTAAGCGTTTCATGGTTATTGTCCTTTTTTGGGGGGTATTACTCCCTTTGTTTGTTTGTTTGTTTGTTTCTTAAGCGTTTCAAGTTTATGGTCCTTTTTTTGGGTATTACTCCCTTTGTTTGTTTGTTTGTTTGTTTGTTTCTTAAGCGTTTCAAGTTTATTGTCCTTCTTTGGGTATTACTCCCTTTGTTTGTTTGTTTGTTTGTTTGTTTCTTAAGCGTTTCAAGTTTATTGTCCTTCTTTTGGTATTACTCCCTTTGTTTGTTTGTTTGTTTCTTAAGCGTTTCAAGTTTATTGTCCTTTTTTGGGGTATTACTCCCTTTGTTTGTTTGTTTCTTAAACGTTTCAAGTTTATTGTCCTTTTTTTGGTATTACTCCC
>NC_091574.1:33996875-34001875 GCF_042767895.1 Penaeus vannamei | reverse complement strand
TGTGTGTGTGTGTGTGTGTGTGTGTGTGTGTGTGTGTGTGTGTGTCTGTGTGTGTGTGTGTGTGTGTGTGTGTGTGTGTGTGTGTGTGTGTGTGTGTGTGTGTGTGGCTTTGTTTCTCTGGCTGAATCCACTCAGTCGATCTCGTGCTTTGTCTCTCTCTCTCTCTCTCTCTCTCTCTCTCTCTCTCTCTCTCTCTCTCTCTCTCTCGCTCGCTCGCTCGCTCGTTCTCTCTCTCTCTCTCTCTCTCTCTCTCTCTCTCTCTCTCTCTCTCTCTCTCTCTCTCTCTCTCTCTCTCGCTCGCTCGCTCGCTCGCTCGCTCTCTCTCTCTCTCTCTCTCTCTCTCTCTCTCTCTCTCTCTCTCTCTCTCTCTCTATATATATATATATATATATATATATATATATATATATATATTTGTGCGTTATTGTATGATAGCATGTATTGTGTTTTGTATTAGTTCATGTATCATTGCATGTGTGCGCATTGTATCATTAAGTCCCCCGATGATATAAATTATATGATTGATTTTAATGGTGTGTGTTTTGTAAGTTTTTTCTCCTTTTTATTCCCTTTTCACCTACCTCTACCTCTTCCCTTCTTCATTTTCGATATTTCCTCTTCCGCAATTACTTCTTTGCTCGTCTCACCCTTTCCTTTCTTTATCGGTTCTTCCCCCATTCGATAAGAATAACAAAAGATAATTCTTTTTCTTGTTTTTTCAACACATGTACCAAAATACCTTTTTTTTTTCTTTTTTAAACCGAAATTGATTGATACGACGCAAGATTAATCTATCGCGCGGAGGTTGATGAATATGGAAAGCTCATCAGAAGAAATAAAGGAAGAATTGCATTTCAATAATGGTGTTGCAGAAATGAGCGAGTCACTCAGACGATCTTCGCTCTGCCGTCGTGTCAAGGGCGAGAGGACGGCGTCGAGGGAGGAACACGAGAGGGAGAGAGAGAGATTCGTGTATGGGGTCCGTTTGGATCTTTTTTCTGGCTGTTTATATGCGTACATGGATAGATGGACTAATAGATAAGGTCGAAATACATATATATTGTTTCTTAAGACGCTCTGTATATAGAAATATATAATACACTCATATGCATATAACCATATATATTCATACGTGTATATATATCTATATCTATCTATCTATCTATCTATCTATCTATCTATCTATCTATCTATCTATCTATATATATGTATGTATATATATATATATATATATATATATATATATATATATATATATATATATATCATATGTATATACATACATACATATATACATACACACACATATATATATATATATATATATATATATATATATATATATATATATGTATATATAAATATATATGTGTGTGTGCGCGTTCGTAATAATTAAACATACTGGACAAGACACAGCATCACTTTCCGTATAACATCCATAACGAGGAACATCTATTTTAGTCCTATTTTGCCCCTGGGTACTTGTGGTTGCCCTGCCCCTCTTCCTCTCTTTATCGTCACCTGATGCTTCGCCTCTCCTTTATCTCCATTCCCCAATCCACTATCATCGTGTGTCTCCTTGTCTTCGCATCCTCTCTCTATCTCTCCACCATTCATCCTCCATCTCCACCATTCTTCTTCTGTCTCTCCACCATTTATCCTCCATCTCTCCACTATCCTTCCTCCATCTCTCCCCCATCCTTCCTCCATCACTCCACCATCCCCCCCTCTCCCCCATCCTTCCTCCATCTCTCCCCCATCCCTCGTCCATCCCCCCGCCCCCTTCTCCCCCGGGCGTTTCTGAAGGCCAGTTAGCGCGCTTGTCAGTTCTCTCTCGCCTTATCAGACAAGAAATAAATGTACTCCCCAGGTCGCGTGACGTCACCTCATACCGGATGTGACAGTCGAGGAGAATCCGACGGGAGTTTCGGCTTCACTCCTTGCGGTCATTCACATCCGCAGGTGCCGCAAGCGTCGCCTGGACCGCCGTCAGGTCACGTGCGGCCGGACCGGGAGCGGCGGCGGGGCGGCAGGCGTGAGTTCGAGGCGACGAGGAGCTCAAGGACAAGCAAGTCGTGTCGGTTCTCGTTCTGATAGTTATCTTGTTTATTTGTCTACTTGTTTTTTTCTGCTATTCTACGTATTTGTCTACTTATTCTTTTCTGCTTTGTGTGTATTTCTTCTCTGCTTCTCTTTCCAGTTCTGATATTTATTTTGTTTATTTGTCTACTTATTTTTTCTTGTTTTGTGTGTATTTCTTCTCTGCTTCTCTTTCCAATTCTGATATTTATTCTAAGTATTTGTCTACTTATTTTCCTGCTTTCTGTGTATTTCTTCTCTGCTTCTCTTTCCTATTCTGATATTTATTCTTCTCCTTATTTGTCTACTTGTTTTCCTGTTTTGTGTGTATTTCTTCTCTATTTCTCTTTCCAATTCTGATATTTATTCTTCTCCTTATTTGTCTACTTATTTTCCTGCTTTATGTGTATTTCTTTTCTGCTTTTTTTCCAGTTCTGATATTTACTCGTCTCCTTATTTGTCTACTTGTTTTCCTGCTTTGTGTGTATTTCTTCACTATCTCTACTTCTCTTTCCTTTTGTTTCTCCTCCCACCTCTTCGTTCTGATATCTATTCTACGTATTTGTCTACTTATTTCTTCTGCTTTGTGTGTATTTCTTCTGTACTTCTCTTTCCAATTCTGATATTTATTTTGTTTATTTGTCTACTTGTTTTCCTGTTTTGTGTGTATTTCTTCTCTATTTCTCTTTCCAGTTCTGATATCTACTCTTCTCCTTATTTGTCTACTTATTTTCCTGTTTTGTGTGTATTTCTTCTTTGCTTCAATTTCCAATTCTGATATTTATTCTTCTTATTTGTCTATTTATTTTTCCTGCTTTGTGTGTATTTCTTCTCTGCTTCTCTTTCCAGTTCTGATATTCATTCTTCTTATTTGTCTTCTTATTTTTTCTGCTTTGTGTGTATTTCTTTTTTACTTCTCTTTCCAGTTCTGATATTTATTCTTCTTATTATTTGTCTACTTATTTTCCTGCTTTGTGTGTATTTCTTCTCTACTTCTCTTTCCAGTTCTGATATTCATTCTTCTTATTTGTCTACTTGTTTTCCTGCTTTGTGTGTATTTCTTCTCTACTTCTCTTTCCAGTTCTGATATCCATTCTTCTTATTTGTCTATTTATTTTTTCTGCTTTGTGTGTATTTCTTCTCTGCTTCTCTTTCCAATTCTGATATTTATTCTACGTATTTGTCTACTTTTTTTCCTGCTTTGTGTGTATTTCTTCTCTACTTCACTTTCCAGTTCTGATATTTACTCTTCTCCTTATTTGTCTACTTATTTTCCTGCTTTGTGTGTATTTCTTCACTATCTCTACTTCTCTTTCCTTTTGTTTCTCCTCCCATCTCTTCGCCTTTTACGTAATTCTTATTCTCCTCCTCCTCCTCCTCCTCTACTTATTTTCCTGCTTTGTGTGTATTTCTTCACTATCTCTACTTCTCTTTCCTTCTGTTTCTCCTCCCACCTCTTCGCCTTTTACGTAATTCTCATTCTCCTCCTTCTCCTCCTCCTCCTCCTCCTCCTTCTCTCCCATTTCTTCTTCGGCGACAGAGCAACGGAATCCGAACGCGTTGACACATGTCCGTCAAATTAATTGCACAAGAAAACAGATCCAGACGAGGACTTCTTGGCCGTTGTAACTCCGCCAGGTATGCATAACCGCCGCAGAATTCCTCCCACTGATTAGGAGAAGGAAAAAAAAAAAGGAAAACAAAAAAAAAAAAAACCCGCATTGAAGGCCAGTATATCAGGTCCGAATGAACAGTCAACATGAGCAAATATTCGGCGGACGGACGCGGCACAGACACGCTCCCAAACCGGTAAGGCAGAGTCATTCTCTTGCCCCATTAAAGTCATCTAATGGAGAATGCTCATCCCTTTCCCTTCGCTGCCGGGCTCCGATCGGGGAGGGAAAATGCCATCCCGCTATCAACATATTTCCCGCGGCTTATCTAAATGGAACTTCCAATTCCAGGAATTTGGGCGATGCAGCGACCTCCGCCTCGGGAGACGATGGCTACTGTCTGCGCCCCGCCGCCCGCACGCCCACCTGCCTTTCGCTTGCACGCCCGTACGTTCGCTAACCTCTCGTTTCCACGCCCGCTTGTGCCTGATTCACCTGACTTGCTCTTGCTGACCTGCACTGACCCTACTGACCTGTACTTCCTTTATCTTAATCTTCTTATGTCTCCTTCTTCTTGTGCTTTTTTCTCTCCTCTTCTTCTTCCTCCTCCATCTTGCTCTTTTTCTCTTCCTCCTTCTCTTTCTATTCGATTTCCTTGTTCTTCTTCCTAATCTCCTCCACCTCCTACTTACTGGCTTGACCTTGATTCAACCTTAGACATTGCTACCATTTCCCTGATTCCGTTTCCAAGCTTCTCCAACGTCTCGCTTCTCCAACATTTCTCCAACAATATCCTAGCCTGCCCTTTCCTCGACTTGCTTTACTGCTAGCCTGTCCTTGCTTCAGTTTATCTACTTCTAATCTCCCTTTATCTTATCTGCTTGCTTGCCCCCTCGTATCTCCTTTTGCTCTCCTGGCTAGCCTCTCGCATTTCCTTTTCCTCATCTACCACTTACAAACGCTACTTATCCAAGTCACTAAAGACTCACTTAAGGTGCTGTCACACTAGCACTTTTTCCGTCATTTTTTGACAATTTTATTCAGCATAAATACGAACATTCTCGAATATAGCTCTTGATTTGACTATGCTTGGCTGAAAAAGTTGACGGAAAGGTTTTCAAACGGAAACGATCATTATCGTCTGACTAGAAAATCGACAAATTGCCCCAAAAATGGAGAAAACAAAAAATTAACGGAAAAAGTGCAAGTGTGACAGTACCTTTATACGCATCATACTTTTTCCGTATTATTAGACCGAGGTATTAGACCGATAATGTCGTGGGATTTCTTCTTCAACGAATGAGTGAG
>NC_091574.1:33986875-33991875 GCF_042767895.1 Penaeus vannamei | reverse complement strand
CACACACACATTTATATGTATATATACATACATACATACATATATATATATATATATATATATATATATATATATATATGTGTGTGTGTGTGTGTGTGTGTGTGTGTGTGTGTGTGTGTGTGTGTGTGTGTGTGATGTGTGTGTGTGTGTGTGTGTGTGTGTGTGTGTATGTGTATGTGTGTGTGTGTGTGTGTGTGTGTGTGTGTGTGTGTGTGTGTGTGTGTGTGTGTGTGTGTGTGTGTGTGTGTGTGTGTGTGTGTGTGTGTGTGTGTGTGTATATATATATATATATATATATATATATATATATATATATATATATATATATATAATGTGTGTGTGTATGTGGGTGCATGTATACATTTATATATGTACACACTCACACACACACACACACATACACACACACACACATATATATATATATATATATATATATATATATATATATATATATATATATATTTTATATATATATATATATATATATATATATATATATATATATATATATATATATATGAAGAGAGAGAGCGGAGGGGAGAGCAGTTAATACAACCCGCAAAAGCCGAAGCGCAAGGGTCTTCTCAGCCTCCCTGCATGACCCACTCCTGCGCCGCGTCACCCAACAGACACAGTAACGCTGGCGTCGCAGGAGATCTCGGAGGCGAGGCACACGAGCAGATAATGGCACTCACTGATAAGGCTACAACTGCAGGGTAACATCACAGGTAAAAAAGCAAAGGTGAACACCCTGCCATTCGAGATAAGGAGGCGCGGTAACAGCCCGAGCCAGACACATGTTAAAAGCACCTTTTTGCCACTAAACAAAAGACCTCCGGAATCTTCAGTAACTAACCCGTCACTTGTTACGACGCAATAATTCCTCAGTCGGAAAATTGGGAAAATAACAAAAATCCGACGCCTTCTCTCGCCATAAAAAGTTAAAGGCAAAGCGTCGGGGTATTAAGAGGAGATGTTCCACGTCAGCGAACGGTTTTCCCGCAAGGATTGTTCAGCTCGCGGCCGCCCTGCATCGCCGAGGCCCTGCGTCGGCCGCCAGACGCCGCGAGGCCAACCGAAGGCGGCTGACACCCGTCGAAGAGCAATGAGACAAAGGACGTGCAAAGTGTAAATTATGAACCATGTCAGAGTCGTGTTCTCTCCCCCGTCATGGCTGCAAAATCTATCGTTCATCCGCGCTGGACGCTTGAGGAGCCGCCGCCTCCGCGGTCCCTCGCTCGCAGGACCTCAGCGCCTCGGCCGGTGTCTTTTCCTCAGGGGCGTTGCCCTTCGACGGAGACATCGGCCACGAATGAAGGATTCAGGGGACGCACATGATAGGTCTTTCTCGCGGAAGGACACGGGGACGCGCGTGAGAAGTCCAAGGGGCCGTCCGAAGATCCGCATAAAAGGGGGAAGTCTGGGAGGACTAAGTTCAGTGGGACGAGCGAGGCGCTGGCGGACGCGAGGGGCCGACGGCAGAGGGTCGCTCAGGAGCTCTGCGGGGCGCCTCGGCGTAATCCTTCACAGCTTTGATTAATTGTCGAGAATCTCATATTCAATAAGAAATTTAAAACGTGTTAAACCTCTCATCCGGCGACGTCTACTGCGCGCGAATGGCCCGGCCAGGACGCCGATTGGTGCCCGTAAAAGGCCTTAATCCCCACGCATGCATTATACATATATTATACCCTAAGTCGCTTCACTTTCACACCTGCAGGACGTGAGGGAGGCACGTGGTCGTCGCCCCGCTATCAACACGTATTAAGTCGATCCTAATGATTCCCATGACCGAAATAGGATGAGGAGGGGGTGGGGAGGAGGGGACGGTAGAGGGGGATGGGGGGCGAAAAGGCGAAGGCTATAAGGGGATGAAAACGCCTTTAAAGGAAGACAAGCGAGCCAGCGAGGACTCTAAAAATGCAGATGGGAAGAAAACGCAGAAAGACGGGAAAAAAAATTATCTTTTAAGAAACGGCTGTAAACATTCCATCCTCGCCGCCTTGCAGCCGAGGTATTCAATTGGTTTATCATATTTACATACGATTATGTTAACACGCTCGAAGGTGGGAGTAAAAGGGGTGAGAGAGGGAATGGGAGAAGAGGGGAGGGGAAGGACAGGGATGGGGAGGGGAAGGAAGGAGGAGGAGACAGAATAGGAGGGAAGGAGAACGATATGGAGGGTAGGAAATGGGAAAGGAATGGAATGATGGAAAATAAGAGGAATTGGGGAAGAGATGGGGAGATAGAGGAAGGGGAAGGATGGGGAGGGGAGAGGAGGGGGGTAGGACAAGAGGTCCCACGGCCCTGCAATGATTCTTCACGCTCGTCACAGCCCTGAAACTCACCAGAGCGGTCGAATGGTGGGGCGAAGGGGGGAGGGGGAAGGGGGGAAGGGGGTGTAGGGTGTGGCCGAATAGGGGGGAAGGGTGCAAGAGCCTCTTAAGGATGCGAACTGGAGAGAAAAAAAAAGAAAGATAGACCCGAGAATGGAAGGAGATGAGGGACACGGATGAAGGAGGAGAAAGGCGGACAGAGGATCACCTCAGGAGACTGCAAAAGGATAATAAGGGGAAGAAGAAAGATTTAAGGTGAAGGTGAAGGCGAGTGAGTTAATGTCATTTTCGAAAAAAATATATGACTCAGAAACCATCTTCATTTCTCGCCCACCAATCCACGAAGCCGCCCATCAAACTATTCTCAGAAAAGATTGTATACACATATAAAATAATCTATCATAAATGCATTGATTGTATACACATAAAAATAATCAAAAATGCATTGGTAAAAATCTGAAATAGAAAGTACATTAACTTTCCTCATTATATCGATATAAAGTACATACATTCCAAACAAATGGAGACTTAAAAGCAACAGATATTCCCTTATCAACATTAGCCTCACATCCTTTGCCAACCCAAGCAAGCAATCAAGAAAAAACGACAAAGCTGAACATCCTTTTGGTCGATCAGGTGAGTGACAACAACCAGGTGCTGGCAAAGGGACGAAGCCGTAATCTGAACACAAACGGAGTCCTCAAGATACCAGATAAAGGAAGAACAAGAGGCCGATAAGAGAAAACAAGAAGCGAAACTATAAATTTAGTTTCGTATCCCCTCATTGCGAAGACGAGATAAAAAAAAAAGAAAAAAAAAAATGAGAACATTTCCAAGCAAAGCGAAGACGAACACTCTCGGGCTAACAGGTGCGAGACTCAGGTCGGGACGGGCGGAGGAGGATCGTGTAGGCATAAACGAGGATCGTGGGTGTGTACGATGGATCTTGTGTGTATAATGGAGGAGGCGGACGCACGCACACGCGCCTCCACACAGACACAACACACACACATACACACACATCACCTCCCTCACATATACACAAACATTCTCCCCCTCACACAACACACATGCGCACAAATAGCATCCTCAACACACACATCTCGCACACATACACGCGCACGCACACACTGGTACAACATTCTCCCCCCATACCGCACACACACACACACACACGTACAAGATCCTCCCCCACCACACCACAGGCACATACACACGCACACACGTACAAGATCCCCCCTCACACACAACACACACACACACACACGTACAACATCCTCCCATCCCGCACCACACACAACACACACACACACACGTACATCACACACACACACACACACGTTACAACATCCCCCCCACACCACACAACACACACACACACGCACACACCACATCCTCCCTCCCCCCCCAACACACACACACACACACACGTACAACATCCTCCCCCCACATCGCACACACACACACACGTACAACATCCTTCCCCCCCCACCCCGCACCACACACACACACACACACACGTACCAGAGGACAAAGGAACACAAGCGACCAGATCACAGATCACAGTGTCAGAATCGTATTTGTCAACAGTGGAGACGATGCGACGACAGTCCGCATGCCAGGAATTTCCCCATATTAGCGCAGGCATGACAGGCGGATACAATGGGTGGGAGGGGAGAGGGGGGAAGAGGGGGGAGGGGAATGTGACGGAGAGGGAGGAAGGGGGAGGGGGAATGTGAAGGAGAAGGGGGGAGAGGGAGCAGGGAGAGAGGTTGAGTGAAGAGGGAAGAGGGAAGAGGGAGAGGGAGAGAGAGGGAGAGGGAGAGGGAGAGGGAGAGGGAGAGAGAGAGAGAGAGAGAGAGAGAGAGAGAGAGAGAGAGAGAGAGAGAGAGAGAGAGAGAGAGAGAGAGAGAGAGAGAGAGAGAGAGAAAGAGAGGGAAAGAGGTCGAGTAAGGAGGGGAAAAGGGAAGAGGGAGAAAGAGAAAAGATGGATAGAGCGAGAGGGAGAGAGCGAAATGAGAATGAGTGAGGAGAGAAAGAGGGAGAGAGGGATTGAGGATCCGTGGGGAAAGAAGAGATGGGGAAGAGGGGAAGAAGGTGACTGGGGAAGAAAGAGGAGATGGAGTAGAAGAGAAGAGAGTGTGTGAAGGGAATGGAAAGAGGGGATAATAGGAAGGGGTGTCGTGGAGCGAGAGGTGAGAGGAAGGAGAGGAGAATAAGAAGGAAGAAAAAAGGAGGAACGGGGGGAGGAGGGGGATGCGGGGGGGGGATACATGGCAATTCTTTGTAACTTTTATCCTAATTTATCTAATCATTTTCCCGAATTAATAATCAGCATTTAAGAATGACGATGTTAAGATGATTTTGAAGATATAAACAAAACCACAAAAATAAAGAAAGGAAAACAAAAACAAGGAAAGGAGAGAAAAAAACAAAAATATGATTAGAGGATTTGAGAGAAGGGTAGAGGGAAGGAAAGAAGGAGAGAGAGAAAAATAGCGGAAAAATGAAAGGCAAAGGGAAGGGAAGATGGAGAGGAGGAAAAGGTGGATGGAAGAAAGAAAGGGCAAAGGAAGAGAAAGGTGGAGGGAGGAATGGAAGGAAAGGACAAGAAACGAGGAAAAAGAAGAGAGAAGGGAAAGGGAAGAGTATAGAGAGGAA
>NC_091574.1:33966875-33969375 GCF_042767895.1 Penaeus vannamei | reverse complement strand
GACAGCCGAAAGCGAGGGGTTGGTGTAACTGTGGAGGGGCGAGTAAGAGGGGTAAAAAAAAAAGTGTCCCTTGGGAAACGCTAGAAACAGCGACCTCTTTCGCCCCTCCTTTCGGTCAGGGGGTGGAGGGGTGGGGGTAGGGGTGGGGGGACTTCCCTGCCTGTGCCTTTCGGTCAGGGGTGGAGGGGTGGGGGTGAGGGGACTTCCCTGCCTGTGCCTTTCGGTCAGGGGGTGGCGTAGGGGTGGGGGTGAATTCCCTGCCTGTGCCTTTCGGTCAGGGGTGGGGTGGGGGGTGGGGGGGGCTTCCCTGCCTGTGTCTTTCGGTCAGGGGTGGGGGTGGGGGTGGGGCGACTTCCCTGCCTGCGCCTTTCGGTCAGGGGTGGGGTGGGGTGGGGTTGGGGGGACTTCTCTGCCTGTGCCTTTCGGATATGGGTGGGGGTGGTAGGGGTGGGGGGACTTCCCTGCCTGTGCCTTTCGGTCAGGGGGGGGGACTTCCCTGCCTGTGCCTTTCGGTCAGGGTGGGGGTGGGGGGTTGGGGGGACTTCCTGCCTGTGCCTGGGGGTGGGGGGTGGGGGACTTCCCTGCCTGTGTCTTTCGGTCAGGGGTGGGGGGGTGGGGGTGGGGGGACTTCCCTGCCTGTGCCTTTCGGTCAGGGGGTGGGGTTGGGGGTGGGGGTGGGGGACTTCCCTGCCTGTGCCTTTCGGTCAGGGGTGTGTGTGTGGTGGTGGGGGTGGGGGGGGGACTTCCCTGCCTGTGCCTTTCGGTCAGGGGGTGTGGGGTGGGGGGTTGGGGGTGGGGGACTTCCCTGCCTGTGCCTTTCGGTCAGGGGGGGGGGTTGGAGGTGGGGGGACTTCCCTGCCTGTGCCTTTCGGTAAGGGGTGGGGGGTTGGGGGTGGGGAGACTTTCCTGCCTGTGCCTTTCGGATATGGGTGGGGTATTGGGGGTGGGGGGACGTCCCTGCCTGCGCCTTTCGCTCAGGGGTGTGGGGTGGGGTGGGGGTGGGGGGACTTCCCTGTGCCTGTGCCTTGAGGGGGAAAGTGACGTTCTATTTGAAGCAAGGTCAAGGCAGCAGACTCGGGGAAATGTGTTTTCTGGCGAGATGAAACAGGTAAAAAAATAGTAGGCAATGGACGAAGATGCTGGAGAAAGCATCCCTGAATCTTATTAAAAGATTATTAGAAGAGAAATGGCAAATTTATCTACATTTTAACATATTTCATACAACTGAACAGAAAATGTAAATAAGTTCTTTTGAATTTGCATTTCAGTTAAAAAAAAGAAGAAGAAGAAATATATATATTAAATAAAATAATAAAAAAAGGTTGCTTCCATTATAAGGAGTCGCATGTCGCCTCATAGACCAATAATTCAGTTTTCTTACTCTACCTAAACCGTCCAGAAGCTTTTCTTGAACGATAACTACCGAGGATTAGCTAATCTAGAAGCTTCGGTGATTGGGAATCATCATTTGTAATTTAGAGCACAAGGAAAGATCAATACGTGATTCATGTATGTTAATATCTCTTATTTAATGATTTAGAGGTGTCAGTTAACCTATTTTTCTTTTTTCTACTAATCAACTTCATTTTGATGATACATTATACGAAACGTACAGAGAACACGAACACACACAACAACGTGGATACTTTCATTTTCTTGTACAGAGAAATAGGATTTTTTTTCCTAATAATCAATCTATTTTTGGAGTTACATTAATGAAGCTTTCCCACAAAATAGGACTTTAACATAACGAAAAGAAATTATTATTTTTCTACTAATTAACCTACTTTTGGAATTACTTTATACGAAACTTCCCCACAGAATAGAACTTTATGATAACGAAATAATCCATATTTTTCTTTTCTTCTTACATTACACAATTTCTTAAAGGAATACCACTCACTTACTCATAACGGAATCCAGAAAGCCCCGAACTAAGCCTATAGCTACGTAAATTGCACCATTATCGCCAATGCAACATTTCAAATATTTTAAAATTAACTGGTTCGGAAAGCCCGTTGCTCCTTAAACCCAGCTTGCAATACTAATCAAGTAACTTCAAATTACTTTACAGGTTAGAGCTTGTATCTGTTGTGAAGAAAAAAAAAAAAAACAGATACTGTAATACGATGGACAGCTTCCTGTATTTGGAAATCAAAGACTTCCATTTCTTTTTTACTGCCAGAAATTTCTTCATCCGGGACCTCGCTGCCCCGTCTAGTTCTTGGGCAAGCAGGAAGTTTTCTTGTCTCGTGTCACATCTGATCAACTTTTTTTCATTTTCTTATTTTCGTCTTCGCTTTATCCCTCTCTTTTTCTCTCCCTTGCTCAGGATTTTATTATCTATTAGTCATTTCTATTTTGATTTCTAGATGTGCTTTTCTTTGCAATTTTATATATATTTTTTTCTTTTCTCTCTCCTTCTGAACAGTCGACAAGTCGCCCAACTTTTCCATTTCTTCAAATTTCTCCGTCTATTCTTGCCATTCCTTCTTCGTGT
>NC_091574.1:33944375-33954375 GCF_042767895.1 Penaeus vannamei | reverse complement strand
GGATCAAAAACGTCAGGATTTCGGCAGATCAAATGTCCAATTAGATGAAAATATTGCAATTAATCTGATCGGCGAGTGCGGTGCGCGTGTTTGCATTCGGTGGCATTTGGAGGAGCCTTGGTTGGGGAGGGGGGGAGGGGGGGAGGGGGAGGGGGAGGCGGGATGGGGAGGAGGAGGGGAGGGGGGAGGGGGAGGGGGAGGGAGAGGAAGAGAAAGGAGGGAGCCGCGGCGTTTCAAATGCGTACATATAGATATAAAGGTGCACACATTCAGACACACACACAAACACACACATTATTGTGATTTATATATGTATATATATATATATATATATATATATATATATATATAATATATATATATATATAATATATATATATATATATATATATATATATATATATATAGATATATATATATATATGATATGTATATGATATATATATATATATATATATATATATATATATATATATATATAAATATATATATATATTATATCTATCTATCTATCTATTTATTTATATCTATATTTATCTATATCTATATTTATTTATATCTATATCTATATATATATATAGGAAGATAGGTAGAAGTAGAGAGAGAGAGAGAGAGAGAGAGAGAGAGAGAGAGAGAGAGAGAGAGAGAGAGAGAGAGAGAGAGAGAGAGAGAGAGAGAGAGAGAGAGAGAGAGAGAGAGAGACATATCTATTCTACTCGATTTTTGTACCATTGTCGTATTAGTGCCTTTCATATATACCAATTTATTTAAATGTAGGCCTATTCTAACTGCATTTACTGTACCGTTAAAGTTCTGTGTAACGTAACCTAACGGTTTTTAAGGCTCGTGGGTGTGGGAATGAATTTATTTCTCTGTTGAGTGTGTGTATTTTCATAACAGTTATGGAAACATTTTAAACCTTAATATTTTATTCAATAAGCAAACAATGAACAAGTGGCATATCTGTAAATCTTGGCAGTAAACATGATAATTTGAATAAGCAATATTCTCAGAGGACTCAATTCATATCTAAGGTTAATTCTCTAACCTCCCTTTTCCTACTAATTATGAATCAATAACATTTTAATAAACAAAATAAAAACATACAGGAGACAGAATCGAGACCCTCACACTCAGTCTATCACTATTCTTTCCACGATTTTTCCGAAGACATAAGCCGATCGTTCCCCTTCCTATACATCTTTGCAATTTCTTCATCATACGCTTCCTTCTAATACTTAATTCCCTTCTCAAACTCTTCATTGGTACTACCGGAACTGTCACCTTGCGACTGCTTCCGATATTGTATCCACGGGGCATTAAAATAACAAAATAATCAATTGAAATTCACAGGCAAGAAAGTAGTATTATGGCGTGTTGTTCTCACCACATTTTCCACCATTTCTCCTCTCGGTGTTCGGGAGGAAGGCAGGATTCGTCTTAATTATCACAAATCAGTACAACGAGATTTAACAATTACGTTAATGCATTTATCAAGCATTATAACCAATAATATCACAGTAAAACGACTTTAAATAAGTTACCCTGTGTTCGGGAGGAAGGCAGGACTCGCCTGATGAGAAATTGTAAAAATAACGAACTCATTTATTTCCCCCAAATGAATTGTTAACATTTAAACAAAGAAACCATTTGTAAATTATTATTATAATTCACTTTATTTGTTATAACACTAAATTTTGCTATATTGATATACTTTTAGAGATATAAAAAATATGTAAAATGTTCATCTTTGAAAACAGAACCAACGCACCTTTTTCAATGTCGAATAATTAATGATCTCGACACACACACACACACACACGCACAAAGAGAGAAAGAGAGAGAGAGAGAGAGAGAGAGAGAGAGAGAGAGAGAGAGAGAGAGAGAGAGAGAGAGAGAGAGAGAGAGAGAGAGTCAGGCAGACACACACTAACAAAACTGGAAACAAACGAAACCACAAGAAAAGGGACATAAAAAGTGACACGAGGGGAAAAACGAGAGACCTGGAGCGGCCAAGCAGACATCCCTCGCCGCCCGTCCCCCCCCCCCCCTCTGTCTCTCTCCCCGACCCCCACGTATCTTTTCGCCCGCCGTCAGCCCCCTCGTCAGCCGTGTCGTTAGCCCTCTCGCCAACCCTCTCACCATCCATCTTTTCCGCCCTCTCGTCAGCCCTCTCTTCAAACATCATCTCAGCCATCTCGTCAATCCTCTAGTCAGCCGTCTCCATAGCCCCTCGTCAGCCGTCTCATCAGCCCTCTCGCCATCCGTCTTTTCAGCCCTGTCGTCAGCCGTCTCCACAGCCCCTCGTCAGCCCTCTCGCCATCCGTCTCCACAGCCCCTCGTCAACTCTCTAATCAGCCCTCTCGCCATCCGTCATTTAACCCCTCTCGTCAGCCCTCTCGCCATCCGTCCTTTAACCCCTCTCGTCAGCGCCACACGGAGCGGCTGCACTGCTTCTGCCGATGCGCGTCACGTCCTCGCCTTTTTTGGCCTACGCGTCCGAGCAGCTGCGTATCCCTTCCCTGCTGTCGTCGGGAGCATCGACAACTAAAGTGATATCGTATTTATATCCGTCTTTAGTCATTCCCGCTGACGGAGGGATCGCCACGCAGGCATACGCAAGCACGCACGCACGCACATACGCCTCCCTCACTTCCCTCCTCTCTCTCCTCTCTTGGTGTCCACGCTTCTCCCTTTTCCGGAAGCGACCTCTCCATCTACCCTCCTCCTCTTCTTCTTCTTCTTTCTCGTCCTCTTTTTCTTCTTCTTCTTTCTCGTCCTCTTTTTCTTCTTCTTCTTCTTCCTCCTCTTCCTCTTATTCCTTCTCCTTCTCCCTATCCTCTCCCTTCTCCTCCTCTTCTTCCTCCCCCTTCTTCTGCTCTTCTTCCCTCTCCTCCTCCTCCTCCTCCCTATCCTCTCCCTCCCCCTCCTCGCCCTCCTCCTCCTCCTTCTCATCTTCTTCCTTCTCCTCCTTCTCATCCTCCCCCTCCTCCTCCTCTTCTTCCTTCTCCTCCTCCTCCTCCTCCTGCTCCACACATACAAAACACATTCGAGGTTTTCTCTGACATCCCAAAGGGTCAAGAAACTGTCCAGTAACGGTTGTGTCTTAAGGTTCTCAACGTTCTTCTGTTCTATTTTTTTATAAAGGAGATAGATAGATAAATAGATAGGTAGATAAAGAGAAGAGATGAGTTTGAGGAAGAGAGAGGTAGAGAAACAGACTGGCAGACATAGAAAGAAAGTGAACGCGAGAGACAGAGACAACGGTACATAGAAAGACATACACACACACACACACACACACACACACACACACACACACACACACACACACACACACACACACACACACACATGTATATATATATATATATATATATATATATATATATATATATATATATATATATATATATATATATATATATATACACACATATAAACATACATACATACATACATACATACATATATATATATATATATATATATATATATATATATATATATATATATATATATATATATATATAAAGAGAGAGAGATACTCTTTTCATCAAAAGCAACGGACTCAAATTTTACGTGTATAAAAGATAGATGAACTTAATGCACTGATTGCGAGCACCTCAGCTTAACATATCTAAGTCTATTTGTCACATGACTATTTGCAGCTGTCATCAAAAGCCAAAATATCAAATAGAATCTCTCTCTCTCTCTCTCTCTCTCTCTCTCTCTCTCTCTCTCTCTCTCTCTCTCTCTCTCTCTCTCTCTCTCTCTCTCTCTCTCTCTCTCTCTCTCTCTCTCTTTCTCTCTTTTTCTATCGACTTGAAAATAACTAATCTTCTTGAGGTTAAGTTTACAGAAGTCTACGGTCTATAGTCTCCGCATTTCATAAATTCGCTAACTTGGCAACAAGGAATTCACTATATCAGTGTGCCAGGATACAGTAGGGCATTATTGTATATTGATTAGCATCGGCATTCAACAGATAAATGCAGACAATCATACGTGCACAAGATGACGCTATATCACCACCATGATACATATACAACAAAGGCCACACACACACACACACACACACACACGCACACACACACACACGCACACACACACACGCACACACACACACACACACACTCACTCACTCACCCACACGCATACACACACACACACACACACACACACACACACACACACACACACACACACACACATATATATATATATATATATATATATATATATATATATATATATATAAATATATATATATATATATATATATATATATATATATATATATATATATATATACATATATATATGAATAATATATATGGATGGATTTAGTTCTATCAATTGTTTTATTTTGATTGGTTTATCATTTCACTTATTAGTATTTCTCGCTGCGTAAAGATCACGGACACAGAAGGACACAGATCCGCCCCATAAAGAGTTTCTCATAAAAACACATACAAGTAAACACATACACAGTTTTATTTTTTTCTTCCTTCCGCCCTCGATCCACGTTCTCTTTTTCTCTCTGTATATGCACACACACACGGACACACACAGACACACACACACACACACACACACAGTCACACACACACACACACACAAACACACACACACACACATACACAGGCAAGTCACACACACACACACACGTACACATAAACACAAACAAACACACACACACACACATTTCCCCATCCGCCACACATACATGCACAGTCATACTCGCCCACAGAACCTATCTTTCTGAGAGGAGATTCTCTTAACAGTAACCGAAATTGCTCTTCGATTTCCGAAAGAGATACAGGAAATCATAGCAATAGAAATGGTCACCATTTAGGCAGTACCTCATTCGAATGTATTTCTTTAAACCGAAAAGTCATCAGTGTCTCTACGAAATGGTTATTATGGGAATCTACATAATGTCATTTTCATTTTCAATTATATCCTGCAGTCTATATATGTTCGCACAGTGATAGAAAACAGTGATTGTTGATCAGGTATTCCGAAATGGCGAGATTAATAAAATGTGAAAAAGTCTGTCAACCGAAAAAAAAGATTGACATGGTCACGTGCTGAATATGAAAATGATAAGAGTATAAAATGCGAGAGAGAGAGAGAGAGAAAGAGAGAAAGAGAGAAAGAGAGAGAGAGAGAGAGAGAGAGAGAGAGAGAGAGAGAGAGAGAGAGTTACAACAAGAAAGACAAAAAAAAGTTTCATAAACATCTCTAAATAAGGCATATATATATACAAAAAAATTACACCCACTTCATTTCCCTTCTAATCCCTCTATTTCTCTTATCTTTTCTCTCCTTTTTTCTCACCTCTTTCGTCGTCTTCCTATTCCACATTTTTCGTTCGATTCGTGTGGTCTTATGAGAGAGAGAGAGATACAGAGACAGACAGACAGAAAGTTAGAAAGCGAGAGAGAAAGAGAGAGAGAGAGAGAGAGAGAGAGAGAGAGAGAGAGTGAGTGAGAGAGAGAGAGAGACAGAAAGTTAGAATGCGAGAGAGAGAGAGAGAGAGTTACAACGAGAAAGACAAAAAAAAAAGTTTCATAAACAGCTCTCAATAAGGCATTTATATAAAAAAAAAGAACACCCACTTCATTTCCCTTCTAATCCCTCTATTTCTCTCATCTTTTCTCTCCTTTTCTCACCTCTTTCGTCGTCTTCCTGTTCCACATTTTTCGTTCGATTCGCGTGTGACGAATCCTTTTGCTCCGCTAAGGTTCCCGTTTCCATGCAGAAGAGAAGATGAAGAAATTATGAAAAAGAAAAAAAGAAGAAGAGGAATGAAGAATAAGAATAAGAATTAGGATATGAATAAGAATGAGAATTAGGATATGGATAAGAATAAGAATTAGGAAATGGATGAGAATGAGAATTATGATATGGATAAGAATGAGAATTAGGATATGGATAAGAATGAGAATTAGGATGTGGATAAGAATAAGAATTAGGATATGAATAACAATGAGAATTAGGGTATGGGTAAGAATAAGAATTAGGAAATGGATAAGAATAAGAATTAGGATATGAATAACAATGAGAATTAGGATATGGGTAAGAATAAGAATTAGGAAATGGATAAGAATGAGAATTAGGAAATGGATAAGAATAAGAATTAGGATATGAATAACAATGAGAATTAGGATATGGGTAAGAATAAGAATTAGGAAATGGATAAGAATAAGAATTAGGATATGGATAAGAATATGAATAAGAATAAGAATTAGAATATGAATAGGAATAAGAATAGGAATAAGAATAACAAAAATAATGAAAATAAGAATATGAATAAGGATGGCAAATATAATAAGAATAAGAATAGGAATAACAAAAACAAAAATAATGAAAATAAGAATGGGAGTATGAATAGGAATAAGAATAAGAATAAGAAGGGAGGAAGATCAAGAAACACACGAGAGAAGAGGAAGATTAAGAAAAAGGAATATGAAGAAAAAGAAAAAACAAAAAATAAAATTGAAAAAAAAAGAATAAAAGAAGTATAGAGAGGGAAATGGCGAAGAAACGATGGAAAGGGAAAGGAAAAGGAATGGACAAGGAGAAATAGAAAAAAATATATATAAAATTCAAAAAGAAATTATATTAATCTGTGTGTTGCTATGGTAACGTAGACCACAGCAACATGTGCTTGGAGCCTAAAGAATATATATTTTTTTCATTTACTATTCAATTAACGTAACATAAATAAGAGAGAAAACATTACATATTCTGCTGTATAGATTTAATAGTTAGTGTATGGTGGAGAAATATCACCATTATTTCTAGTGCTATCATTGTTATCAATTTTAAGAGGAGAAGAGATTTATAAAGAGGAAGATTATTTGCCGATTTTCCTTTTATTGTTATCACTATCATTATCACGCTCGGTATTAACATTATCACTATCATCGTGATGATTGTCATTGTTCTAACATCAATTTTGTTCTATCCTGTCTCCACGTCTCTGCTTTATGAACACAAATAGTACTCATTTATCTCTCTCTCTCTCTTTCTCTTGCTCTCTCTCTTTCTCTTTGTCTCTCTCTGTCTGTCTGTCTCTCTCTCTCTGTCTGTCTCTCTCTCACTTTCTCTTGCTCTCTCTCTTTCTCTTTGTCTCTCTCTGTCTGTCTGTCTGTCTCTCTCTCTCTGTCTGTCTCTCTTTCACTTTCTCTTGCTCTCTCTCTCACTCACGACCTCGCCTCACCCGACCAACCAACGAGCGTCCGAACCAGCGTGGCAACAAAGGCAGTAAAACGCCCATTACAGCGAGACAGGTCGTGTTCGGTTGAGCTCCGACGTGTCCCGACACTGCGCTTCCTATCGTCACTGATCGCGGCGCGGTCGTTCGCTTGCGAGACGTGGGGTCTGGAGGCGAGCCACGTCTGCGGTATAGGGATTCTCATTTACAGATCTGTCTTTCCATTATTTTTTTTTCAGATATCAAAGGCCTACTCCGGATTGGAATAATAGGGATCGGTCAACAGAGCTTGAGACGAGTAGGTCTTCTGGACGGGGCAGTCGGGCATCAGGAACCCGTCGCGAAACCCGGCCAACCACCCAAGCTCGGCGACGGCAGTTTGTGCCTTCTTAATATTACGATACAAGGTCCATGCTCTTCTCTCGGAAGGCCTACCGTCAACATGGTACTTCTTGGCGACGTACTGAGCACGGAAGCCACCATGCGCACGGGTCGTCAGGTTTCATTGGGTCGATGTTGACGGCAACCGTTCCCGAAAATGTCTCTCTGTAACGCGATATTCAAGGGGAAGCCTGACCTTCTCTTCTCGACCTTGAGCTGAGCCTCCGAGAGCGAAAGTGTATCTGGACGCCTTCTTCCCGCCGCAACTTGACTATGGCATCGTCACCTTCTTCGGGAAGGGTTTTGACCGGGAGATAAGCTCTATGTTTCCTTGCTCTCTCGTTGCACAGGACACACCGCCGCAGTTATTCTAATCGGGAAGCGGCCGCGGGTTAAAACATCTCTCTGAAACTTGGAGTGTCTGTTAAACGCAGCTGGTGGCATCATCCTCATCCTCGAGAGACCAGATCTCACTCCGGTCGGACGCAAGCAGAGCCTCGAAATAGCTGCTCTCTCTTCATATGTCTCAGATCCTAATGATGGAAGGAAAGGCGCGAGTGTATGAGCGCGAGAGTTAACTGCTTTCGAGACAAAGAAACCGGCACTCATGATTTTTTTATTTTCATGTTACAAAGACCACCGGAACAAAATATAAGCAGTAAGTGGTGGTAATGAGGGAGGGAGAGAGAGAGAGAGAGAAGGAGAGAGAAAGAGAATGAGAAGGAGAGAGAAAGAGAATGAGAAGGAGAGAGAAAGAGAGAGAGAAAGAGAGAGAGGGGGGGGGGGAGGGAGGAGAGAGGAGAGAGAGGAGAGATAGATAGAGAGAGATAGAGAGTTGTGAGGGGTCATGACCTTTCGAACTGCATTGATGATAAACAGATAAAAAGAGAAGTGACGTGATAAGTGATGTTGAGAATGATGATGATAACAGGCCAGAAAAGGGGCTAAAAAGGGGAGAAGGATTGAGGGATAAAGGGGGTGGGGGTGGAACGGAGAGGAAGGTTTACCATAAGAATACGTTTTTTTCTGCGTATCTGAAATTAATATACTTGTTTGTACTGTAGTCTACCTGACTTTACTAAACTGTTCCTAAATAAATAAATAAAAAGATAAATCCTATATGTCAAGAATAAGAGAAATGAAATAAGATGGGAAATATTCTCAAATATTCTTCGTTTCCTTTGCAGTCTCGCGTGAAAGCTCACCCCCCCCCCCCCCCGCCCCCGCCGCATTCCTCCCGGCGGCGCGCCCTTCACCGCCGCCATATTGCCCGCACGGAGCAATTCTTTCCCGTGTGCCAAAAGCCTGCCCACCTGCCCACCTGCCCACCTGCCCGCCGCCCCTCCTTCCCTCCTTGCCCCCTCCCCGACCATCTTTCATTCCCTCCTTCCCTTCCCCCCTCCCTCTCTCTCTCTCTCCGTTCAACCTACCCGTCTACCCCTCCTTCCCTCCGTCCCTCCTCCCCCGCCCACCCCTCCCTCCCATCTCCTGACCCACTTGCTCCTCCACCCCTGCTTCCCTCCTCTTCCTCCCTCCCTCCCTACTCTCCTTCCCTCCTCCCCAGCACCCAACACCCCCGCCCACCTCTCCTTCCCTCCCCCCTTCCATCTATGCCCGTGCGCGCGCCCACACCCACGATAATGACCGGCCTTCACAACACGCCCATTAATACCGCCGCCCCCACCACCTCCTCCTGCTTGTCCGCCTGCAGAAGCTGGCGGACGTGCGGGCAGGCGGACCTCGCATGAGCAACTGCTGTATTAAGGATGATTTATGGGCGTGCGAAGCGTTGCGCTCGAGTGGGTGCGGGCGGTGGGGGCGGAGGGATCGCCGTCGAGAGGGGCGTCGCAGCGGTGTAGGCAGACGGCGCCCAGACCCTCCACGGCGTCTGTGCGAACGCCTTCTGCTGCTCGCGACGCCCACCTCGGCCGCTGCGTCGAGGAGGTCCTGCAGCGGAGGGGAATTTGGTCCCGGGTGCAGGCGGGGATATAAGTGCCAAAATCGCTCGAATTCTTAGAAAATCGGCAGAGAAAAGAAAAGAAAGAAGGTGAAGAACTAGTAGTAGTAGAATAAGAAACAACAGAAGAAGAAGACCAAGTCGAAGAAGAAGAAAAAGGCGAAGAAGAAGAAGAAAAAGACGACGAAGAAGAAGACGAAGATGAAGAAGAAGACGACGACGAAGAAGAAGAAAAAGACGAAGAAGAAGACGAAGAAGAAGAAGAAGACTCCCCCCCCCCCCCGCTCTCTCCCACTTCGACAACAACTTCTTCGAGAGTCCTAGATATCCTGTCATTCTCAGGCAAAAAATAATCTCCGGCCGAAGACACTCCGACAGACTTTGTGAAGTAATTGATTTGATCAGAATAATAAAAATACGAAGAAGAAGAGTGATTA
>NC_091574.1:33934375-33939375 GCF_042767895.1 Penaeus vannamei | reverse complement strand
AATAATGATAATAATAATAATAATGATAATAATAATGACAATAATTATAATAATAATAATAATGACAGTAATAATAATACAAATATTAATGATAAGGATAATAATGATAATAGTAAGAAGAAGAAGAAGAAGAACAGCAACAATAATAATAATGATAATAATAATAATAATGATAATAATAATAATAATAATAATAATAATAATAATAATAATAATAATAATAATAATAATAATAATAATAATAATGATAATAATGATAATAGCAATAATGATAAGGATAATTATAATAACAATAATGATAATAATTACTATAATCATGATAATAATAGTGATAGTAAAAATAATATCAGTCATAATAATAATAATGATGATAATAATAAAGATAATAGTGATGATAATAATAATAAATATAATGATAATGATAATAATAATAATGATAATGATAATGATAATGATAATGATAATGATAATAATAATGATAATAATGATAACAATAATAATAATAACAGCAATAATAATGATAATAGTAATACTAATGATGATGATAACAATGATAATAATAATAATAATAATGATAATTATAATAATATTAATAACAACAATAATAATAATGATACTGATAATAAAAAAACACAGTAATAATAATGATATTACTAATAATAATAGTAACAATGACAACAACAATGATAACATGAATAATGAATTATGACAAAAATATACAATATGAACAAGGCGGCATAATGTGAAAGGGAAAAAGAATAGAATCCAACCCCCGCCCACCCCGCCTAGACACCCCACCCACCCCGCCCACCTACCCACCCCGCTTAGACACCCTATCCACCCACTCTACCCACCCACCCTACCCTACCAACCCCGCTTAGACACTCTACCCTACCCAACCCACCCCGCCCACCCTACCCACCCACCTACCCTACCCATCCTACCCACTCTACCCACCCTACCCACCCCGCCCACCTACCCACCCCGCCCACCTACCCCCCCCGCCCACCTACCCACCCACCCCACCCACCCCGCCCACCCTGACCCACCCCACCCACAGGACGCCGCATCCGCATCCGCCTCCCGCTAACTTTTCATCATTATCCGGCCCAGTCGTCTATTGAACATCTCGATAAAGCTTTGTAAACTTTAAGCATAAACCAAGTTGACAACAATGAAGGTCGTTCGGCCAACAAAGGAGCGTATTAGCGATCAATTATGATGCGAATCGTAAAAGCGGCGGGTCGTTCTTCGGTCAGATACCCCCCCCCCCTTCTCCTTCTCCTTCTTCCCCTTTCTTTCTCTCATCTTCCCTCTTTTCTTATTTTTTTCTTAATTCTTTCTTCGGTCAGCTATCCCCCCTCCTTCTCCTTCCTTCCTTTTTTTTCTTAATTTTTTCTTCGGTCAGCTATCCCCCTCCCCCCCCCCCTTCTCCTTCTTCTTCTTCCTTCCTTTTCTTATCTTCCTTTTTTTTTCTTAATTTTTTCTTAATTCTTTCTTCGGGCAACTCCTCTACCCCTTCTCCTTCTTCTTCCTTCCTTTTCTTATCTTCCTCTTTTCTTAGTTCCTTCTTCGGTTAGCTATCCCCCTACCCCCCTCCCTCCTTCACCATCCTCCCCTTTCTTCTACTTACTTCCCTCTTTTTTTAATTCTTTCTTCGGTCAACTCCCCCCTCCCTTCTCCTTCACCATCTTCCCCCTTTCTTTCTCTTTTCTTCTTTTTTTCTTCATTCTTTTTTCGGGCAACTCCTCTCCCCCCTTTTCCTTCTTCTTCCTTTCCTCTACTTACTTCCCTCTTTTCTTAATTCTTTCTTCGGTCAGCTATCCCCTCCCTTCTCACTTCTTTTCTAAATTCCTTCTTCGGTTAGCTATCCCCCCTCCTTCTCCTTCTTCTTCCTTTCTTCTACTTCCTTCCCTCTTTTCCTAATTCTTTCTTCGGTCAACCCCCCCCCCTTTCGCTATCTTCTTCCTTTCTTCTACTTACTTCCCTCTTTTCTTAATTCTTTCTCCGGTGAACTCCCCTCCTCCCCCCTTCTCCTTCTTCCCTCTTCCTTCTCTTATCTTCCTCTTTTCTTAATTCCTTCATTGGTCAACTCCCCCCCCCACTTCCCCACCTTCCCCCTTCCTTCTCTTATCTCCCTCTATCTCTATTTCTCTCTCTCTCTCTCTCTCTCTCTCTTGTTTATGTGTTTATAACATGTTTATGTGATTACTTGTATACGTACATGTGTGTGTCTGTGTTATATGGTTATTTGTATTTATATTCCTGTGTATTATACTGCACATAATCGTAAAAATTACGTTTGTATTTATCAGTTTCGTGTATATATGCGTATATATACTAGTGTTATGTATACCTACTTGTGTATGTAGGTATCATGCATATATACATGAGTATATATTCGTGGGTATCATGTGTATGTATGTGCAGAGTGTATTGCGTGATCACCTGTGTGTATGTGTGCGAAGGTGTGTGTGGCGTGTGCGTGTCTTTATCTAAAACCTGCATGATTTTCCGATAAGAGTAAACACTGTATCATATCAAGTTTACAGAATAAAAGAATAACCAAGTGTAATTCCACAAACGCATGATCATTTTTTTTTATTCATTTTTACTTTTTTTAAATTATTTTTGGAGTGTGATGATTAAATTAAAAATGAGCGTTAAGATTAGATGAAGCGTGAGAAAAAGAAAGAAGGAGAGAAGCAGGCGAGAATATTGAGGAAATGTGAGGAAAGGAGAGAAAAGGAAAATTAAAAGCGTGGATAAAAAGGAGAGATAGACGGATAGATGGATAGACAGAGATAGATAGATAAGAAGGTTGATAGATATATAAATAAACAGACAGACAGGTATATAGATGGATAGATAGATAGATTGATTGAGAGAAAACAAAAGAAACAAAGAGATAGAAAGACAAACAGACAGACGCATAACCAAACAGATAGATAAGTAAATAGACAGAACAACATAGAAACACATTTCATCATAAGCACATAAATACCAAGTATGACGTCACATCAGGTGACTGGCCCAACTCCAGCTTGTATTGACTTCACAGTCTCTCTATATAAACATTGAAAAAAATAGAAGAATAGACTAATTATAGAACAGAAATTTATGTTATACAACCATCATTATCTCTTTTGTAAACGAGTGGAGAATCAAAACGAAAGAAAATTAGATTTGAATTCAAACTTTTATGTGCATGTAATATTATTTTTAGAAGTGAACGTGACCGTTACTGGATCTAAAGATTAGTCACCCTATTTTATATACGTATATATATCTTTTTTATTATTTTTATTTTTTTGTTATTACATGTTAAAGATATACAGACGTACAGGTAGATAGACAGATAGACGGAGACAGACTTCACGAATGGATGCAATAGATATAAATAGATAAAGAAATACGAATGTTGGGTGTGTGAGGACCACACCCAATCATAAACATCAATTGCAATGCTTCATATTAATGGTATGTTTACTTTGCAGTTGTCATTATTGCTGTTGTTGAATTTGTGTTCGTCTGGGCGCATGTACGTGTGTGGGTGTGTGCTTTATGTGTGTGTGTGTCTGTGTATGTGTACTCGTGTGTACATAGTACGTGGGTGGGACTATTTTAATCAAAGACCGTAATATCAAGAGGCTTAAACTCAGGCTACGTTACGTGGAAAAAATATCCATGTCTACACATATTTCACTCAACCGAAATTAATCAAATGTAATTATATGAATCAAGAGGAGAGAGAGAAAAAAAAATGGCGAGCCCCTTGACACAGCGTCCATCATAGGTCACACGAGACTATTTTTAGCGGGGGAAAAAATAAAGCTAGCGTTTCATAAGCAGACATTACTGCTCACTAAAACGAATCGCCGTCTCGAAAGGGTAAGATGAACCTTCTAATCTTATAATATTAACCTCTTAACTTGAAGATGAAAATGATTCTCCCCGCGCGCAGTCGTGGCTCGAAGCGACGGTGCTGCCATCTCGCGCCCGCTCCGGCATTAACTATTTAAAGGGTGAAATTTTATCGGCTTTTTCCACCGTTTTTTTAGGAGTGGGGGAAGGGGGGGTGGGGGTGGGGGGGTGGTGATTAGGTGTGGAGTTTTTTTCTTATGTGTACATTTAGCCTGCGGACTGTGTTATTAATTTTCTTTTCCTTTTGCAAAAAAGTTACAGAGATTTTTTCTTTCTTTCTTTCCGACATGAGAAAGCATTAATTCAATCTGCTATTAAGTTCGCAAAAATGCAAATTTTATAAAATCATTATCATCTTTTAACTCACTCTCTGTCCTCATGTAGTTAAACACATAAAAAAAATATGAACATATCTGTCATTAGCAAAAGCACAATGTTTTTGCTTCATAGTTTTGTGTGTTATGAACTGAACATCTTTTAAGCTCATTTGTGTTAAAATATGAAATGATAATGATCAAGCACACACTATTCTGTCTGTTCACTGGTGTATAATGTATGTATGAGGCTATCTGTGCATCTATTTATCTATCTATCTCTGTTTACGAGCGCGCCTGTGTGTGTACAACAGTATTAGAAGGATCTCTCTCTCTCTTTCTCTTTCTTTCTTTATCTCTCTCTCTCTCCCTTTCTCTTTCTTTCCTTATCTCTCTCTCTCTCTCTCTTTCGTTCTTTACCTTTCTCCCTCTCTCTCTTTCTTTACCTCTCTCTCTCTCTCTCTTTCTTTACCTCTCTCTCTTTCATTCTCTTTCTTTCTTTATCTCTCTCTCTCTCTTTCTCTCCCCCAAACTCTCTCTCTCTCTGTATCTTCGTTTTTCTTCTTCCTTCGCTCTTAATCCCACTCGATCTTCCCTTCTCCATCTCCTCCTTCCTTCCTTCTCATCTTCCGTCAATCCTAAGATGCTCATATCGTGACGTTCTCTGCCCCGCCTCCTTTAACCCTTTCGCCTTCTTATCCCCCTCCTCTTTCCACTCATTATCGCCTTCTTTGGTGGCTCCTCTTCGTTTCTCATCCGTGT
>NC_091574.1:33909375-33914375 GCF_042767895.1 Penaeus vannamei | reverse complement strand
AACCAGTATAAGGCATCCTTATAGTACCATTTTACATGTTAAAATATGCACAAGAACGGCACAATCCAGATACCATCAGATATACACATCCAGGTGTGTGTATGATCGAGTGAGCTTATACAGTTGCCAGTGTCGAGTTGCCGCGGTCGTCATGAATCCGCTGATAATTTAAAGATTATCGTATGTTTATCTTGTGCCACATTCGTATGGCCAGCCGATGATACCTAATTTGCATATCAATAACGCCGAGGCTCGGGCAGGGGGTGGGGAGGGAGGGGGGGTAGGGGGGAGCTGATCTCAGCAGGGGAGGAGGAGGAGGGGGGGGGTGAAATGAGATACAAGTGGCTATTTATTTTCCTTCGCCTCATTAGGGGCTGTATTACCTACATTCCTGTTTCTCACCTTTCATTGTTTGCTCTCCGGCTGTGAAAAAAACATACGAATTCCATGGTCGATTGTCGAACATTTAGTCACAAGTATGTTTTGATTTAGAGACGTTTTTAACTTGTAGGAATAATCAATGAGCAAGTTTTTTTTTTGCAGATACTTGCAGCGGCACATCATACACAAGCAAACACAAAGACACAAACAAAATACATAAACATATGTTAATGCACAGACAAAATGCACACACAAAAAACACACCACACACACACACACACACACACACACATATAAACGGAAACGTAAAACACACATGTATAAAAACATAGGCAAAAACATGCACAAATTACAGACAAAAGCGACACAAACACATACATCCACTCTACATACACACATATGTAGTCTCACACACTCAGCCACAAAAGCATTGAAATTTTATTCAATCTCAGAGCTAAAATTCCACGTAATAGATTATAGAGCCATTCATCCCAGTCTCAGCATAATGTTGGTGATTTAGCTCATGATGTTGGAAAATGGAGAGGGGGGGGGATAGGGAGGAGGGGAAAGGGCTGGAGTGGGGTGATAGAGAGGAGGGGGGAGGGATGGGAGACGAGGGCTATGATAAAGGGGTGGGGGGGGATGGGAAGGAATGAAGGATGAGGAGGGAAGTGGGGGAGGGGGGAGAAGGGGGTAAGGCGGATATAGGGATAATATATAGGTAAAATAGGATGAGGTAGAAGGAGGGATCAAAGAGAAAAGGGAGAATGTTAGAGAACTGTAAGGGGGAAGGGACAGAGAGGGGCGATGATGTGGAAGTCGGGGAGTGGGATGGGTTCGTTAAGGGTGTGAGGGCGAAGGGGGAGAAAGGAGAGGGGAGGAAGGGGAAGGGGGAGCTGTGGGTGGGTGGGGAGGGGGGTTAAATCGCCCATGGCCGTGACTGAAACGCCATTTCGAGGCGCGCAGACGAACACAAAGACCGCAAAAAGCAACACACGGAGGCGAGAAATGCAAATTCGTGAAGCTCTTGTTGATAGAAGCCATTGCTGCGTTTGGACCTCGTGATTTTGCATGGTGACTGCATGATTCTGATGATTCAAGTTGTCGTGTCATTGCTGATTTTGCTCGTCTCCCTACGAAATATATAGATAATGGTAACAATAACAGTAATAACAATAACAATAATAGTGAAAATATATAATAGATAATGATTATAATAACAGTAATAACAATAGCAATGATAGTGAAAGTATATATAATAGATAATGATTATAATAACAGTAATAACAATAACAATAATAGTGAAAATATATAGATAATGATTATAATAACAGTAATAACAATAACAATAATAGTGAAAATATATAATAGATAATGATTATAATAACAGTAATAACAATAATAATAGTGAAAATATATATAATAGATAATGATTATAATAACAGTAATAACAATAACAATAATAGTGAAAATGTATATAATAGATAATGATTATAATAACAGTAATAACAACAATAACAATAATAGTGAAAATAGTAATAGTAATATAGGCGGATATAGGGATAGAATGGAATAGGTAAAATAGGACGAGGTAGAAAGGGGAATCAGAAAGGAAGGGAGAATGTTAGAGGACTTGAAAGGGGAGGGTTAATAAATCCCATTCCTCTATCAATAAATGGATCACTTATCCACCAATACTTTTGGCACATTCATCAAGGATACGATTGTCAAGAATAGCTAATAAATTGCCATATTCGACGTGAAGTGAAGGAAGAGGGAAACCATTGCAAAAGTCATTTCTGCATCGAAAATCGGAGGAGGTTTTGCCATATTCGACATGAAGAGGGAAACCATTGCAAAAGTCATTTCTGCATCGAAAATCGGAGGAGGTTTTGCCATATTCGACGTGAAGGAAGAGGGAAATATTGCAAAAGTCATTTCTGCATCGAAAATCGGAGGGGTTTTTGCCATATTCGACATGAAGAGGGAAATATTGCAAAAGTCATTTCTGCATCGAAAATCGGAGGAGGTTTTGCCATATTCGACATGAAGAGGGAAACCATTGCAAAAGTCATTTCTGCATCGAAAATCAGAGGAGGTTTTGCCATATTCGACATGAAGAGGGAAACCATTGCAAAAGTCATTTCTGCATCGAAAATCGGAGGAGGTTTTGCCATATTCGACATGAAGAGGGAAACCATTGCAAAAGTCATTTCTGCATCGAAAATCGGAGGAGGTTTTGCCATATTCGACATGAAGAGGGAAACCATTGCAAAAGTCATTTCTGCATCGGATATCGGAGGAGGTTTTGCCATATTCGACGTGAAGAGGGAAACCATTGCAAAAGTCATTTCTGCATCGAAAATCGGAGGAGGTTTTGCCATATTCGACGTGAAGGAAGAGGGAAACCATTGCAAAAGTCATTTCTGCATCGGAAATCAGAGGAGGTTTTGCCATATTCGACATGAAGAGGGAAACCATTGCAAAAGTCATTTCTGCATCGGATATCGGAGGAGGTTTTGCCATATTCGACATGAAGAGGGAAACCATTGCAAAAGTCATTTCTGCATCGGATATCGGAGGAGGTTTTGCCATATTCGACATGAAGAGGGAAACCATTGCAAAAGTCATTTCTGCATCGAAAATCGGAGGAGGTTTTGCCATATTCGACATGAAGAGGGAAATATTGCAAAAGTCATTTCTGCATCGAAAATCGGAGGAGGTTTTGCCATATTCGACATGAAGAGGGAAACCATTGCAAAAGTCATTTCTGCATCGAAAATCAGAGGAGGTTTTGCCATATTCGACATGAAGAGGGAAACCATTGCAAAAGTCATTTCTGCATCGAAAATCAGAGGAGGTTTTGCCATATTCGACATGAAGAGGGAAACCATTGCAAAAGTCATTTCTGCATCGGATATCGGAGGAGGTTTTGCCATATTCGACATGAAGAGGGAAACCATTGCAAAAGTCATTTCTGCTTCGGATATCGGAGGAGGTTTTGCCATATTCGACATGAAGAGGGAAACCATTGCAAAAGTCATTTCTGCATCGAAAATCGGAGGAGGTTTTGCCATATTCGACATGAAGAGGGAAATATTGCAAAAGTCATTTCTGCATCGAAAATCGGAGGAGGTTTTGCCATATTCGACATGAAGAGGGAAATATTGCAAAAGTCATTTCTGCATCGAAAATCGGAGGAGGTTTTGCCATATTCGACATGAAGAGGGAAATATTGCAAAAGTCATTTCTGCATCGAAAATCGGAGGAGGTTTTGCCATATTCGACATGAAGAGGGAAACCATTGCAAAAGTCATTTCTGCATCGAAAATCGGAGGAGGTTTTGCCATATTCGACATGAAGAGGGAAACCATTGCAAAAGTCATTTCTGCATCGGATATCGGAGGTTTTGCCATATTCGACATGAAGAGGGAAACCATTGCAAAAGTCATTTCTGCATCGGATATTGGAGGGGGTTTTGCCATATTCGACATGAAGAGGGAAACATTGCAAAAGTCATTTCTGCATCGAAAATCGGAGGAGGTTTTGCCATATTCGACATGAAGAGGGAAACCATTGCAAAAGTCATTTCTGCATCGAAAATCAGAGGAGGTTTTGAGTCTGAGTTGCGATGGCTCAGCGAGACATGCGGATGACACGTCCTCTTGAACTGTCATATCGCTGTGTGTTTTCCATTAAATAAATAACGAAAACGAAAAAAAAATACACCAAAAATGGAAGAAAAAAAGAAAAGAAAAAGAAAACAGAGAAAAAATACACCAAAAATGGAAGAAAAAGAAAAAGAAAACAGAGAAAAAAGACACCAAAAATGGAAGAAGAAAAAAGAAAAGGAAAACAGAAATCTCGAAACAGTATTATCGGAGTCTCGGTTTTCAAATGAACCTTCCCGCCCCGCCTGCAGTACCTTGTCATGCGCCAGCGTCCCGAACCGCGCATGACAATCTGCATGACCCTTGGTGGCCCCTTTTATAGTATTGTCATGGCGCCGCGGTGATGACAGAGGCCCTAACGAGATCATAACCCGTGGAGGAGGAAAAAAGTTTAACTCCTGAACGGCGTGTTCGGAACCCAACCGCCCTGTTCGCTCTTTCTGTTACCCGTAATAGCCAGTTGTTCGTTGACTCTTCCTTATTTTTATGTATCCGTTTTTTTCTATTATTAGTATCATTTTCATTTTTCCGAATGGGATTGTGAGTCGTTGCTGTCTCATTTTTTTCATGTGCTCCCAAATACGTGATCATCTGTTTCCGGTGTTTTTGTGTGACGGAGCTGTTTCACGCGCCATTGAAATGCAGGTACTCGGGAAGCACAGAAAATGGAGGTTCGATTCGACAGCAGTCCCCTCTGACCTGCAGTAACAAAAATAAGCAACTAGTAATAACGAAAATGCAACAAAAATGCATAGGAAGATATCTTTGTAGATTATTGTTCGTTGATGTGGCGTAGCAACAATAAGTAAATAGTAATAACAGAAATGCATAGATTTTTTTTCTTCAGATTATCGTTTGTTGGCAAGGAGTAGCAACAATAAGCAAATAGTAATAACAAAAATGCATATAATTTTTTTTGTAGATATCTATTGTTCGTTGACGTGTAGT
>NC_091574.1:33901875-33904375 GCF_042767895.1 Penaeus vannamei | reverse complement strand
GTTGTTATTATTATTATCATTATCATAATTTTTGCCATCATCATCATCATTATATCATTGATTATTATTATCATTACTACTTTTACCATTATCATTTCTATTATCATTGTTGTTGTTCTTATTGTTATCATTGTCATCATGATCATTCCTTTCATCATCATTTTTGATCATGTTTATTATCATTATTATTATCATTATTCATATCATCGTTATTAGTATTATTATAATTATCATCATTAACATTTTCAATACTATTTTTATTATTAGTAGTAGTAGTATTGCTATGAGTATTATAATTATCGTTATTATTATTATCATTATTATTATTATTATTATTATTTTGATTATTATTTTGATTATTATTATCATTATTATTATTATCATTATCATTATTATCATTACAACCATTATCATTATTCCGAACAATTGATATCCAGATCGCCACTAAAATTTAATTACATCTAAATTAGGCTCTAATTGACGGCAATTCAGATCGTGACCTAGGAATCTTTAAATCATTGCATCATTAACCCTATTGCCTTGACCTCACCTGTGTACTTGAGAAAAGTGACTCTGATATTATTCTTTAAGTGTGAATATTCTTGTTGCATTAGTGATCTTATTGCCATGGCAGAGGTATGCGCTTTCTGGGTGCTTCTAGTTAGTAAAATTATCATTATCCTCATTATTGCTATTATCATTTTCATTAATATCATTGCTATTATCATTATCATCATTATCAGTTATTACCATAACTGACTGTTTTCTTATGATTATAATTATCATCATTATCATTATTACAATTTTTATTTTTATTTTTTTGTTATCAATATTATCATAGTTATTATCAGCATTATCTTTGTTATCAATACGATTATCATTATTACTGCCATTGCTATGACTATTATCATTACCATCATTATTGCTATCATCAGTATCATCATAATCATTAACATAATTATTATTATCATCATTATCATTACCATCATCACTACCATTATCTTTATTACATCATATATATTATCATTATTATTATCATTACCACTGTCATTATTATCATTATCATTATCGTTATTATCATTATTATTATTATCATTTTTATTATTACCATTATCATCATCATCATTATTGTTATCATCAGGATTATCATCATCATCACTATAGATATTATGATCATCACTATAGATATTATCATCATTATCATGACTATCATTATCATTACAATCATCATCATGACTATCATTATCATTACAATCATCATCATTATCATGACTATCATTATCATTACAATCATCATCATTCCCTTCACTCTCATTATCATTACAATCATCATCATTATCTTCACTCTCATTATCATTACAATCATCATCATTATCTTCACTCTCATTATCATTACAATCATCATCATTTCCTTCACTCTCATTATCATTACAATCATCATTATCATGACTACCATTATCATTACAATCATCATCATTCCCTTCACTCTCATTATCATTACAATCATCCTCATTATCTTCACTCTCACTATCACTATCATAACAACCGTCATCACTACGAATAACGAAATAACGAAACGAATGAAATTTCTCCCCGAAGCCGACCCGACCCGACCCGAAGCCTCTGACCGAACACAAGAAATTTATTAGCGCAATAAGGGAGAAAGAAAGACATGACTTGGTATTGCTCTTTCTTGTTGACATGAGACTGACGTGTTTTCGGAGACGCAGCGAATGGGTGGGTGGGGGGGGAGGGGAGGAGAATTGGGGGATGGGGATGGGGGGTCGTATTTTTGGGGTGGGGGTCGTATTTCTGTCTGTCTATCGAATGGGGGGAAAGGAGAATTGGGGGGTGGGGGTGGGGTGGGGGTCGTATTTCTGCCTGTCTGTCGAATGGGGGGATAGGAGAATTGGGGGTGGGGGTGGAGGTGTGGGTGGGGGGTCGTATTTTTGGGGGTGCCTCGGTGAGTTATGAAGGTTGTGGAATGAATAGATAGATAGGAAGACAAATGGATAGATGTATATGTATATGATAGATAGATAGACATTGATTATTTTTTTATTTAGGTTTTGTCTTCCGATTTCTTTTTATTTTCGTTATTTTTACGGTCATTATATTTCATTTTTCGCGAGCCTTCGTCAGCGCCGCCTTCAGGTAATTTCGCGAACCTTCGTCAGCGCCCCCTAGAAGGTAATTTCACGAACCGTCGTCAGCGCCCCCTAAAAGGTAATTTCGCGAGCCGTCGTCAGCGCCCCCTAAAAGGTAATTTCGCGAGCCTTCGTCAGCGCCCCCTAAAAGGTAATTTCACGAACCGTCGTCAGCGCCCCCTAAAAGGTAATTTCGCGAGCCGTCGTCAGCGCCTCCTTCGGGTAATTCCCTGAACCGTCGTCAGCGCCCCCTAAAAGGTAATTTCGCGAGCCTTCGTCAGCGCCTCCTTCAAGTAATTTCGCGAGCCTTCGTCAGCGCCCCTTTCAGGTAATTTCACAAGCCGTCGTCAGCG
>NC_091574.1:33881875-33884375 GCF_042767895.1 Penaeus vannamei | reverse complement strand
ATTCGGGGGGGATTCGGGAGGGATTCGGGTGGGATTCGGGAGGGATTCGGGAGGGATTCGGGAGGGATTCGAGAGGGATTCGGGAGGGATTCGGGAGGGATTCGGGAGGGATTCGGTTGGGATTCGGGAGGGATTCGAGAGGGATTCGGGAGGGATTCGGGAGGGATTCGAGAGGGATTCGAGAGGGATTCGGGAGGGATTCGGGAGGGATTCGAGAGGGATTCGGGATTACCGTGGGGAATGTACCCGGTTGGAGAACATGAATAATGTTATTATCATTATTATCATGATCAGCATTATTGTTTTTTTTATCATAGTAATAATAACGATATATAGAATAAATAGAAATAAAGAATAATAATGAATATAATAATGATAACAACAATGATGATAATTATGATAGTAATGATAATAAAAATGTTGATTATAATAATAATGATAATTATGATGATGGTGGTGTAATTGTTGTTATCATCATTAACCTTTTCATTATTGTTTGTCAATATTTTTATCATTATCTTTATAATTATAATTTCTACTATCAATATATTTATCATTATCGTTGCTATTATTGTTTTCTTTTCATTATTGCTGTCATTATCATTATTATCATTATCATTATTATTATTATTATCATTATCATAATCATGATCATCATTATTATTATTATTATTATTATTATTATTATTATTATCATTATCATAATCATGATCATCATCATTATTACTATTACTATCATTATCATCATTATCATTGTCGTTGTTGTTGTTGTTATCATTATTATATTCTTTATTATCCTTTATTGCTATTTGTTTTATATATCGTTATTATTACTATTATCATCACTATTACCATCGTCATCAAAATTATCATTAATATCATTATTACTATCATAATAATATTAATGATAACTATATATATATATATATATATATATATATATATATATATATATATATACATGTATATATATATATATATATATATATATATATATGTATACACACACACACACACACACACACACACACACACACACACACACACACACACACACACACACACACACACACACACACACATACATATATATATATATATATATATATATATATATATATATATATATATATATATATATATATATATATATACATGTATATAAGTATATACATATATATATATATATATATATAAATATATATATATATATATATACATCTATATAAGAATATAGATATATATATATATATATATATATATATATATATATATATATATATGTGTGTGTGTGTGTGTGTGTGTGTGTGTAAACGCAAAAGCACGCGAGCGAGAGAGTCAAGATCGCACCAGAGAGCGACCTGAGAGGAAAAGAAATGAATCCGAAGACGGAGAAGAAAAACCGAGACGAGTACAAACCGCATAAATTCCTTCGCCAATGTTACCAGCTATTAAAACCCGACCGGTAAATGACACGACCGTTATATTCGAACAGAACTCATCATACCCTCCTCTTGCCCCCATCACACCCGCCCCTTTCTCCCCCCCCCTTCCCCCACTCCACCTTGTCATACCCGCCCCCTTCCCCCCTTCCCCCTCTCCATTTCGTCACACTCCCCTCCTTCCCCCCCTCTCCCCCACTCCACCTCGTCACACTCCCCTCCTTCCCCCCCTCCCCCCACTCCACCTCGTCACACTCCCCTCCTTCCCTCCTCCCCCACTCCCCTAATCACACCCTCCCCCCCACCTCTCCCCCACTCCACCTCGTCACACCCGCCCCCCTTCCCCCCTCCCCCAATCACACCCGCCCCCTCCCCCACTCCACCTCGTCACACCCGCCCCCCTCCTCCACTCCACCTTGTCACACTTGTTCTGTTTCCACGACACGCTGTTTCGCTTCCTCCATCACGCTAAAACCCTCCCTTTCCATTGCCTTACCTGCCCCACCCTCAATACCAGCACATAGGCTCCTCCCTCTCTTCCTCCAACACACTAGCCTCACCATTCTCCACCACGCGAGCTTACTCCCTCCCTCCCCCCTTCGTCATATAATCTTCCTCACTTTCTTCTCCTATACTCGTTTCCTCATTTTTTTTCGATCATACGAGTCTTCCTCCCTCTCTTTCTCCATCACAGTAGCCTCACCCCTTTCCTCCATCATACAAGCTCCCTCATCTTTTTTTCCATCAATATAAGCCCTCCTCCCTCTTCCTCTCCATCACAACAACGTCACCACTTTCCTTCATTGGACAAGCTCCCTCCCTCCATCGTACATGGCCTTCTCCCTCTCCTTCTCCATCACACCAGCCTCCCCTCTCTTTTCCCCCACCCCTCCCCTGCTCCTCCTCCACTCTCCGTCCCTCCCTCCATCACACATGGCCCTCTCCCTCTCCTTCTCCATCACACCAGCCTCCCATCTCTTCTCCCACATCCCTCCCCTGCCCCTCCTCCACTCTCCGTCCCTCCCTCCATCACACATGGCTCTCTCCCTCTCCTTCTC
>NC_091574.1:33861875-33866875 GCF_042767895.1 Penaeus vannamei | reverse complement strand
CACATATATATCATTGTTCTGTTAACTCGGGGACCTTTCAGTTTCACTTCTCGAATCAAAAGCATCTTCCTCTTCAGTAGCAGTTTTTCTCTTCTTTTTCTTCTTTCTTTTCTTTTCTACCTCTAACCCGTACCATTACACCTCCCTAAGGCCCCCTTCTTAATCTCTCTTCTAAGACACTACCAAGACGTTGTTCTCAAGATCTTCTGGTGGGCTGTATCTGCCTCCGCCTTGCCCTCGATTCGCCAAGACACACCTGGCTCCGTTTCTTAATTATATACCTGAGAATGAAACAGCTCGATCACCGCTTCATTCCTCTGACCTCTGACCTCTAGTTTTCTGTGGCATCTGTTGTAGTGCTACTCTTTTTATTTTTTTTATTTTTTTAGTTTAGTTTTTTTTTATATATTAACCGTGTGACCCTTTTGAATGTATGTTGTAATACTGTTGCTTTTTTATATATTTATTTCTATCCATCCGTTACAGAAAGATAGTTTTTTTTTATTTATTTCATTCATCAATATACTAGTAGTGAATTTTATGTACACTATTTGTTTATTTCAATTCACCTTCATGACCCACTGACCACCTTAGAAGTTGGGTTTGTTATCACTGTGCAAAAAAATATTCACTGACATTTTTTTTTCTGTCTGTCACTGCTAGTAATATACATTAAGAAACACACACATGCACGGGCAGACACACACACAAACAAATAAAGAAGGACACAAGTATGATTATATGTCCACACGTAGGCATATAGACACATATACCACATACATACATTAAGAAACACACACATGCACGGGCAAACACACAAACAAACAAATAAGCACACAAGCAGGATTATATGTCCACACGTAGGCATATAGACACATATACCACATACACACTGACAACCCGCACTCACACACACACCCATCCACGCCCATTCCCTTCACGCCCGCTCCCTTCACGCCCCCAAAAGAATAAGCAAATGACTCGACCGACCGGACACAACGCCCTCTTCAGCCACTCTTCCTTTTCCCCCAGTTATCGGCGTTTTGCATCTCCCTCTTCGGAAACCACGATCTTTCTCCGCTCAGCTGCCTCGCTTCCTTCCTTCGGCTCTACTTACGGTCTACTTCCGCAGCAGATTCTAAGACACGTAGGCGGTAATCTACTTTTTTTTTTTTGGAGGGGGGGAGGGGAGGGGGGAGGGGTCAGGCGGTCTGTTCACTACATCTAATCCCTTTTTCTTTCCTTTTTTTTTTTTTTTTTTTTACTCTATAATCGGTCGTTGCCTTTTGTATTTTAAACGTACTTTTTGATTCTCTCACGTAAAGAGAAGAGGAGGGGGGGGGGTGTTAACAGATAGACAGATAGACAATAAAAGTGGGAGCTGCTATTACTACTTGTGACGTAAGTAACATTAGCTAAAGCAACAAAAATAAATATGATAAATAATTAGTAAAACAGTATATTAGTCGCCCTATAAAAATCTTTACAATTAAAAATATTAACAAAATAGTAAGAAAACAGAAGAAAAAGAAAATAAATACAAAACGACAAACCCACCCCCCTCCCCACCCTACCCCCACCCCCAAATAATCTCCTTTCCGAGAATCAGAGAGAAACCGCCCTCGTGTAGCCGCCTACCCACCCCGCCCACCCCGTCCACCCACCCCGCCCACCCCGCCCACCACGCCCGCAGGCCAAATTAGCAAAAGAATTACAACCCACAACCCCTTCGTCAGCCATCTTCGTCTCTCATCAATGCGTTCTCTCTTAATTAATTCCTTTAATCCTTTCCTGTGATCGTTCGAGGAAGAGAAGACAAGGTTACAGAAAGAAGCAAATGAATAAAAATGTGATAAAGAAAATGAGTAAATTAATAAAACTGTGATAAAGAAGAGAAGAGGAGTAACTAAATGATTATGTGATAAGGAAGAAAAGAAGCAAATTAATAAAACTGTGATAAAGAAGTATGTGATAAAGAAGAGAAAATGAGTAAATGAATGGTTATGTGATAAAGAAGAGAAAAGGAATAAATCAATAATTCTGTGATAAAGAGAAAAAGAGGTAATTAATGATTTTGTAATAAAGAAGAGAAAATGAGTAGATTGATGATAACCAAATGGAAAAGAAAAGGTAGAAGAAAACGGTTGATAACGCAATAAAGAAGGAGAAAGCGAACAATGATCAAATAAAAAAGACAAAAATACGAAGACAACGAATGATGACAAAGAAAAAACAAAGAAAGAAAAAGGAAGAAGGAAGGAAAACAAATCAACAGTAATAATAATAAAAAGAAGAAAAAATAAAGAAGAAGAAGGAGCAAGAAAAACAAAACAACAGTAATGATAAAGAAAAGAAGGAGGAGGAGGAAGGAAAACAAATCAACAGTAATAACAACAAAAAGAAAAAAATAAAGAAGGAGAAGGAAAACAAAACAAAAGTAACAACAGCAAAAAGAAAAAAAATAAAGAAGAAGGAGAATGAGGAAAGAAAACAAAACAACAGTAACAACAATAAAAAGAAAAAAAAATAAAGAAGAAGAAGAAGGAATACAGAACAACAGTAACAACAACAAAAAGAAAAAAATAAAGAAGAAGAAGGAAGGAAAACAAATCATCAGTAATAACAACAACAACAAAAACAAAGAAGAAGGATTACGAAGGAAAACAAAACAACAGTAATAATAATAAAGAAAAAAAAAAAAGAAAAAGAAATTTAAAGTTTTGAAGACGTGAGTACCCTTGATGTAACAGCAGCGATCGGGACCTTAAACTATAGAGCTTAAGCTTCTTGCTGCATCTTGGCGGCCGATCACGTCTCTCGTCTATGCGCATTTTTCTGGCTGGTTACATATTAAGTATTGCATCGAACACGGGTTGATTAATGAGAACAAGCGGGCATTTAATCATTGACTTTCTAGAACTCTTTTTTGGGGGGGCTCTTTTTTTTTACGAGTCGCTTGGTAGAAGGTGGGGAATGAGGTTGGATATATATATATTTTTTTTTTTTTTTTTTTTTATTAAGGATTATTATTCTTTCTTTCCTTTTTTTATTGATTTTGTCTTTTTTTTCTTATTTTTTAATTTGTATGGATTAGTTTATGATTTGTTTTTGCGGTCTCTATGTCAGTCTTATTTTAGAGTGAAAGAAATGGAATTTTCTGACCTATTTCCCATTCAAAATATGAAAATAAAGAAAGGAAAAAATACAAAAAATAACCAAACAAACAAAAAATAACCAAACAACAACAACAACAATAATAAAAACAACCATACTGACAGCACATCATAAGTTCAGGCGCTTCTTCGAGCTGGTTTTAGGCTGAATGGAAGGTCTTGAAAGGCAGCGCAGAGGTCATGGAGTCCAAGAACATTAAGGGTCGGAATCTTTGTCTTGAGGTCGTGCTTGAGACGCGGGGCCGGAGAGAAACTGGGGAGATTCCGTGGAGGAAGAGACAAAGAAAGGTTGATTAGATTTCACTCGAGAATTATACACACACACACACACAGATACATACACACACACCCACACGCGCGCACACACACACACACAAACACACACACGCAGACACACACACACACACACACACACATACACGCACATATGTATATGTATATATATATATATATATATATATATATATATATATATATATATATATATATATATATATATATATGTATGTATGTATGTATGTATGTATATGTGTATATATATATATATATATTATATATATATGTGTATATATATATATATATATATATATATATATATATATATTTATTTACTCACACACACATATGTATATATATATATATATATATATATATATATATATATATATATATATATATATCGAGAGAGAGAGAGAGAGAGAGCGAGAAAAAGAAGAAGAAGGAAGAATAACGAAGAGTGACAGGAAGAGATAAGTAGATATATAAACAGTCATTCCGACGTTTTGTTCATGTCCATATCCAAAAATATTCCATGACATAACAGTATTCGAATCTATTTCAAGAAGATGAATATACTAAAGATTCAGGAATAGTAAGCAGTCACCCAATTAACGTAAAGAATCGTAGGCAAATTAATGACCATCATTTTCTCTATCAGATGAGTAACGACTGATCAGTGCTTGAATTAAATGGGCGATTTCTATTCTTCCCAAGTCTCAAAATACAGTTAAAGCGATTGTGGTCAAATTGTACCTCGCGATGCCTGCTTCGAATACTACTTCATTTCTTGGAATTCAGTGGTATGGACTACGGTTCAGATTATCACCAAATGTGTACATAAAGATGTTTTTGTTATACATGTGTGCGTTAACTTTGCTCATACACACTCATAAACAAGATCTCTCTCTCTCTCTTTTCACACACACACAAACACACATACACAAGTACACACAAACACACACAAACATAAGCACTCCCCAACCCACACACACACGCTCACACACAACCTCCCCCCCCCTCATCCCCTCCCTCCCCACCACACACACACACGCTCACACACAACCTCCCCCCCTCATCCCCCCCCCACACGCTCACACACAACCTCCCCCCCTCACCCCCCCCCCACACACACACACAAACACACACACCCTCTCCCTCTCCCCACGTCCAGTGTGCACGCTCCTCCATTCAGAACATCGCTGGTTAGGACCTAAGAAAATGCTCAGGTCGTCATTCCTTCGTGTTGATCATGATTTTCGAGAAAAAAACAACTTAAAAACGTTTTAAAAAAATAACAAACTTTAAGGACAGTCATTCTTCCCGAATACACGTAAAAGCCATCATCAGCGATGTATTGCAATTATTACACCACGTTAAAAAGCCACGACAAATAATTACGAACAACAAAAGGAAAATTAAAAAAAAAAATCTTAAACTTCTTAAAGAGGTCTTTGGCATATCACGTTAAACAACGAAGAAGATCGGTATATTTTCAGAAGATCGGTATATTTTGGTATATTTTCAGAATGAGTTTGTGGCGGGCTCGTC
>NC_091574.1:33841875-33844375 GCF_042767895.1 Penaeus vannamei | reverse complement strand
CCCCCTCGTTACAGTAATGAGATTTTCAGTATTTTTCAGTATTTTGTATTGTATCCAAACAGGATAATGTCTAAATTTCCGTTGTAGTTGGTTTTGTAGCTTGAGTGACAGATTTTACCATTGTAATCATTATCATTATTATCCTCATAATCGTTATTTTTTTTATCTCTGAGGATATTATCGTTATTCTTATTATCATTATCATCATTATTGTTATTATCATCATCATCATTATTGTTATTATCATTATCATCATTAATAATAATTATCATTATCATCATTAATAATAATCATTATCATTATCATCATTATTATTGCCACTGATAATATTATTAATATCATCATTATCATCATCCCCATTATCATTGCTACAACTATGTGAATTTCTACCACACTCACTCTTTCTAATTCTTCATTTCTCTTTCTATCTTATCAATGTTCTTACCGACATCTATCAGACATCTATTGTTGTTGTTTTGGTTGTGAAAAGTCCCGATGCTGGCGACCATATTGAAGTTGGTTATGCCCTTGATGTCCAATTTGGCTTCCTTGACATGTGGTAGAAGGAATGGAATCTCGATATGTAGTATGTGTATGTGTGTGTGTATGTGTGTCAGTGTGTGTGTGTGTGTGTGTGTGTGTGTGTGTGTGTGTGTGTGTGTGTGTGGGTGGGGGTGTGGGTGGGTGGGTGTGGGTGGGTGTGTGTGTGTGTGTATGTGTGTGTGTGTGTGTGTGTGTGTGTGTGTGTGTGTGTGTGTGTGTGTGTGTGTGTGTGTGTGTGTGTGTGTGTGTGTGTGTGTGTGTGTGTGTGTGTGTCTGTGTGTGTGTGTGTGTGTGTTGGATAATTCCTGTTGGTATGATCTTGCAAAAGCGTTCAGCCAAACTGACGTTAAGCAAAATACTCTAAAAATACGGGAAAATGACAGTAAAATTGTACAAATCATCAAACAAATGTTAGAGGAATGAACAAAGTGAACAACATAAAAGCAAATTTCAATTGAAGAACTAAACTTAATGCTCATATTTAGGGCAGCATAGAAGTCACTTAAGGTACTTCTAGAATAAAATCATGCACTTAAAATATAATAATGATAGAACAAAATCATCAGTAAAAATAAATAAATAGATAAACTAATATGAACAAAGGCAAAAACAAACAGAATGGCTTAATCAGAGCATCATATCACGCCTTGTATATATTGTATAACAAAAGTGATCGCATTCAACTCACAGCAAAAGGTCGGGAATTCCATAACTTTACTTCTCTACGTGAGGACACTCGGTGACTATTATTTCAGGATGAGAAAGAATAGTAACACAGCCAGAGAAGGACATAAAGTGAGAACTTCTCTATGCGAGGACACTCGGTGACTATTATTTTAGGTTGATAAAGAATAGTAACACAGCCAGAGAAGGGTATAAAGTAAGAACTTCTCTACGCGAGGACACGGTGACTATTATTTTCGGTTGAGAAAGAATAGTAACAACACTAGAGAAGGGTATAAGGTATGAACTTCTGTACGTGAGGACACTCGGTGAGTATTATTCCAGGTTGAGAAAGAATAGTAACACAGCCAGAGAAGGACATAGAGTAAGAACTTCTCTACGCGAGGACACTCGGTGACTATTATTTTAGGATGAGAAAGAATAGTAACACAGCCAGAAAAGGGTATAAAGTAAGAACTCTACGCGAGGACACTCTGTGACTATTATTTTAAGTTGAGAAAGAATAGTAACACAACCAGAGAAGGGTATAAAGTAAGAACTTCTCTACGCGAGGACACTCCGTGACTATTATTTTCGGTTGAGAAAGAATAGTAACACAGCCAAAGAAGGGCATAAAGTGAGGCGATTTCCCGAGTCCTTGGGTCCTATATATAAACAGCGTGACGTCACATGCCGCGTAAAATACTAGATACAAAAATGCAAAATAAAAATCCATTAGCAATATAAAAATAGCAGGGGGTATGCAGCAATACACAATAAAGTAAAATTACAGATATAAAGATAAAAACATGATTTAGGGAGTTATAAAAATACGACATTCTGTATTATCACTAACACGAGAATTCTTTAAGGAAAATATTTGACGATATTAAAAATTACCAGAAGAAAGGACATTCACTTAGACCTCAATAAAACAGCCAATCAAAGGCCAATAAAGCAAGAGAGATAAAACTAGATTATTTAAGTGACAAAGAGACCGATTTTACAACTATTGCAACAGGAAAAAAGCTAATTAAATCATTTACGATTAGCATTATCATTATTATTATCATTATTATGATTATTGGTGTAATTGATATTATCATAACCATTATTTTTTTTCTTTTTTGTTATTATTATTATCAGTATTTTCCTTACTCTCATTATCATAATTATCATCATTATTATCAGCCTTTTCATTGCTATCATCATCATAATCATTATCAAAGTTAATATTATCTTTATCATTCTCACCATCTTTATTATTACTAACTATTCTCATTATCACCATCTT
>NC_091574.1:33831875-33836875 GCF_042767895.1 Penaeus vannamei | reverse complement strand
ACATAAAAAGAGGATAAGATAATAAAGTTAGTAGATATATAAGAATAGTGAGTAATTGAATAGATAAAATAAAATAAGTAAAAAGATAAATAAGTAAAATAAATGAATTAGAGTAAATAAGCAATAAATAAGAATAATAAATAAGCAAATAAGGCGAGGAGAGCAGGAGGAGGGAGTGGGCAGGGAGAGGAGGAAAGGGGAGTAGGGAGGATAGGGAAGAATTAGAGAAAGGGAAAAGAAGGAGAAGGGGGAAGATGAGAGAGGGAGGGAAGATGAGAGTGAAGCGAAAGGAGTGGGGAGTAGGAGGAAGGGGGAGGGGAGGCGAGAGGGGAGGGGGAAATTAGAGTAGGAAGAAAGGGGGAATATAATAGCGAGAGAAAAGGTAGGGGAGGACAGGGGAGGGGATAGGGGCAGGAGAGGGGACGAGTAAGACGAGGAAAGTGGGGAGCTGAGCTGGGGACTTGGGAAGGGGAGAGGGGGAGAAAGAGAGAGGGGAAAGATGAGAGGAAATGGCTAGGGGAGAAAGAGAGGATAGAAAGGAGGTGATTTGGGGGGGAAGGGGAGAGGAGGGGGGGGGGGCTGAACGGGAGTAGGAGGGGAGACGGGGAGGATGGGGGTAGGGAAAAGAAGAGAAGGGGAAGCAGGGATAGGAGAGAGGATAGTAGGGAAGGAAGGTGGAGGAGGAAGATATAGTGAAGAGAGAACAGAGGGAAAATAGGTATGGAAGAAGGGAGAGTAAGATAATAAATGGAGGAATAAGGAGAAAGACGATAAGGGAAGAAAGATGAGATAGAGAGAAGATGAAAAGAAGAAGAAGAAGGAGAGGAAAGAATAAGAAGGTGAAGGAGGGAGAAGGAGGGGGGGGGAACCAGAGACCCCAGACCGCTGACCGGACTATATAAATAGGTCTCACCTGCACAGAGTGTAATGGAGATTAGAGATGGGTATTTTTAGCCAATCGGAACGAATGGGGGATTAATTCTTAGTTGCTTGAAGCTCTCAAGACGTGAGAGTGGAAAGAAAGTGGGTGGGAAAGAAAGAAAGGATATTGAAGTGCGCTTGGATATAATTTGGAAGGGGTGGGAGAACTGGGGGTTGAAGGAGGGGGAGGGGGGAGGAAGAGGAGGAGTAAAGATTGCACATTACGTAATCGCTCATTTTCGTTTTGCTTTATCGTGCGAATTAACTCCGGCCACGATTAATTTCAGTTGTCCTAAATGGAGTCGAGTCGATTTCCTTGTCCCGGCCAAGATACGAGCCTGAGACTGTGGCTGCGTTTACAGTGGAACAATCGCGTGGACATTAAAGACTGCTTAATGGTAACGTCCTGCAGCTAACGATAATAAATGGGGATTAATGCTGCAGAAGATATACCGCCTCATGCCAAGACCACTAATTAGATTGCAATAAATACGCGATAAATCGTGCAACACTTTTCTTTATGGCAATGGTGAGTGGCGTATCTCCTTCTCCCGTTTTCTATGCGTTCCGCCCAAAGAACATGGTCCTCAAAGAAGACTCGACCTCGAAGAGACCGCGAACATAAACCCTGTGGTATATTGTGACCCGCGCGGCCCCACTACAGCCTACGATCACGAGAAAAAGAAAAGAAAAAAGAAAGAAAAGCAAGCTCAAAAAAAAAAAGAGAAAACACTTAAAGTCAACGAGGATTAAAAAGGCCGCCATTTTTAGATCCCGAAGCGTGCCAATAGCGGGCGAGAATTTCCAAACTCGGACCGTTTTGCGACTGTGTTTGTTGCCGAGGATATTTATAACCCTCGCTTTCCCCCCCCCCCTGGCATGAAGGCGGCCTGGCCAGACAAGGTGGTCCTTTTTAAGAAGGTTTGTGTTCAGGAAAGGAGTTTCAGATAGCCATTTCGACTAAACGCTTTGGCGGGATTTTTAAACGTCTGGAAAGGGAAACTAAAGGATTTACGTAAACTGAACTTGTTTTTACCTGATTTTTTTATACGCCACCAAACAGGGGATGCATCTGGTTTCAACTTATTGTTATGAGGAATATGGAGAGAAATTAGAGAGACAGAAAGTGGAGAAAAGGTGATGGTGATAATAGTGATAGTGATGAAAATGATAGTGATGGTGATGATGATGATGATGCAAATGCTGCTGCTGCTTCTAATGATGATAATGATGATAATGATGGTGGTGATGGTGATGATGAAGTGTGCGTGCTCCTCCAAAACAGAAAAAAAAAATGATTATTCGGGACTGGTTGTTCAAGTTTTTTCTTTTTCAAAATTTCTTATACCTTGTATGTCTTTTCTATTTCTTAACTTGCAGATTATCTTAATTCGTTTTCCTAATCTCTCTATATATCTATCTATCTACCTATCTCACTTTGCCTCTGTCTCACTCTCTCTCGCTCTCTCTCTGTCTCTCTATCTCTCTCTCTCTCTCTCTCTGTTTCTCCCCCTCTCTCTCTTATTCTCTCTGTCTGTCTGTCTCTCTCTCTCTCTCGCTCTCTCTCTGTTTATCTATCTATATCTCTTTCTCGTTTTTCTCTTTCTATCGTTTCTCTCTCTCCCAGTCTTTCTCTTTGTCTTCATAGCATACGGGCGTCTCTCATCCTTTCCTCCTTCGTTCTACCTGAAGTTTCCTTTTCACTCTCATTCATTTTTATTCTCCATCTGTCTTTTGACCTGCTGTCTGTTTGTCTGTATTTTTCTCACTCTCACTCATTCTTCCTCTCTCTCTCTCTTTATTCTTCTGTCTCTGTCTGTATCTCTCTCTCTCTCTCTCTCTCTCTCTCTCTCTCTCTCTCTCTCTCTCTCTCTCTCTCTCTCTCTCTCTCTCTCTCTCTCTCTCTCTCCCTCTCTTCCCTCTCTCTCTCTCTCTCCTCTCCCTCTCTCCCTCTCCTCCCTCTCTCCCTCTCATCTCTATCTCCTCTCTCTCTCTTTTACCTCTTATTCTTCCCCCTTTTCTCTCTTTCTCTTCCCCTTTCCCCTCTCTGTCTCTCTCTCCCCCCCCCCCTCCTAATCATAACACGCACAAAGGAACGCAAGCTCCGCCCAGCGCTCCCCATCCGGCAAAGAGGAATCCAAGACCATTAGTATTCCCGGGAAGGCGATCAGATAGCGCGGTCGGAGATGCAGACGCTGGATATCACTGCCGGGTAATGAGTGGTGATGCCCGGAGAGGTGGTGATGACCCGTGTAAGGGATTCACCTCGACAACAGGTGACTGTGGGCGCCGACAGGTCGAGGGCGACGTCTTAATAGCGGTGGAAAGAGGGGCCTCCGGTGGGAACTTTTTTTCAAATGCAAATGTATATTCACACACACTTGATATATATACTTACATAAATGTATATATGTTTATATATATATATATATATATATATATATATATATATATATATATATATATATATATATGTGTGTGTGTGTGTGTGTGTGTGTGTGTGTGTGTGTGTGTGTGTGTGTGTGTGTGTGTGTGTGTGTGTTTGTGTGTGTGTGTGTGTGTGTGTGTGTGTATGTGTGTGTGTGCGTGCGTGCGTGTGTGTGTGTGTGTGTGTGTGTGTGTGTTTTGAATTGATGTGCGTATGTTTATTTCGAGAGTGAAATTTCACGTCAAAGCAAGATAATCTTAAAGACATTGACACAATTAGGTAAAAGTAGGTAGAATGATAGAGGTTATTATAACAATAATAGCGAAAATAACAGCAACAATATGAGTAGAATCAGAAATAACAATACTTTTAATAATAACAATGTTGATGATAATGATGATATCAATAACAATGCTAAAGATAATCATAATAATGATAGCAATAACAGTAATGATACTATGATAATAACATTAAGATAGTAATAATAATGGCAGTAGTAACCATGGAAATCATAAGAATAATAATGATAGCAATGATAATATTCATGACAATGATAATGATCTTATTGTATCAATAATAGTAATGATAATAATGATAATGAGAATTGCAATAACACTAATTGTAATTATAGTAATAATAGCAACAACAAAAACAACATCAATAACAATGACAGTAATACAAATGATAAAAAAGATAATTATCATAAAACAAAAATGATCATGATATTGATGATAACGATGATAATGATAATCATTACTATTATGATAATAATGTATGCTATTTCATCTTCTCTCTCTCTTTCTCTCTCTTCCTCTTCTTTCTTCTTTCTTTCTTTCTTCTTCTCTCTCTCTCTCTCGAGAGAGAGAGAGAGAGAGAGAGAGAGAGAGAGAGAGAGAGAATTAATGTATACATTATTATCATAATAGTAATGATTATCATTATCTATATACTATGGTATCGTCTTGAAACGTTACAGAACTATATGGAGATAGTATGTGTTTAAGGAACCTTAGCTTGGTTTTGCAGCAGAGGATGAACTGAAAACCATACTTGAATATCTCATGTATTAGGTACAGTACATACCAAGTGACCAACCTACATTTGGAGGTCGTCCCAGGTCACTTCTCATGGAGGCCAAACGTATTATCAGTTTTGACCTCGTGAGGACCTTTCTTTCTCGGCCTTGACCCCGTGAGGACTTTTCTCTCTCGGCTTTGACCTCGTGAGGACTTTTCTCTTTCGACCTTGACCCCGTGAGGACTTTTCTCTCTCGGCTTTGACCTCGTGAGGACCTTTCTTGCTCGGCCTTGACCCCGTGAGGACTTTTCTCTTTTGGCTTTGACCTCGTGAAGACCTTTCTTGCTCGGCCTTGACCCCGTGAGGACCTATCTCTCTCGGCTTTGACCTCGTGAGGATTTTTCTCTTTTGGACTTGACCTCATGAGGACTTTTCTCTTTTGGTTTTGACCTCGTGAAGACCTTTCTCTCTCGGCCTTGACCCCATGAGGACTTTTCTCTTTTGGTTTTGACCAAGGATCTAAAGGGAAGGGAGAGAGAGAGAGAGAGAGAGTGAGAGAAAGATAAATAGAGAGATATATAGATAGATTGATAGGTAGAGAGAGAGAGAGAAAATTAAACAGGCAGACAGAAAG
>NC_091574.1:33809375-33811875 GCF_042767895.1 Penaeus vannamei | reverse complement strand
AAGAGACAAAAGTGGATTGGAAAGAGGATGATGAAAGTTGGAAAAAGAGGAGAGGAATGAATGCAAATAATAATTGTGGGTTGCGTATCCGTTCGAAAAGAGAGTATACTGACCAGGGGGACAATTGCAGGTGGAAGGGGATACTTAAGGAAAGGTATTGTAAGTGTTCTTTGTAAGTGTATCAGCATTTTGTTTTTCTTTTCTTTTTCTTTTTCTTTTCTTCTTCTTCTTCTTCTTCTTTTCTTCTTCTTTTTCTTTTTCTTTTTCTTTTTCTTTTTCTTTTCTTCTTCTTCTTCTTCTTCTTTTCTTCTTCTTTTTCTTTTTCTTCTTTCTCTTCTTCTTCTTCGTCTTCGTCTTCTTCTTCTTCTTCTTCTTCTTCTTCTTCTTCTTTTCTTTTTCTTTTTCTTTTCTTCTTCTTCTTCTTCTTCTTTTCTTCTTCTTTTTCTTTTTCTTCTTCTTCCTCTTCTTCTTTTTGTTTCTTTTGACACATTTTGAATAAAAACTAATAATACCGGCACGTGTTACCGACATGCAAGCATCACTGCAACCCTGATTGTAATTAAGGTCGTTTGCAAGTCCCCTAATTTCGTATAGGCCTTCATTATGCATCGATGATCAGGAGAAACAATTAGGGACTGGAAACAGAAAATAAATAAGAAAAATCAGCATTTGTTATATCTAGAAAAAATAACATCTGATCGAAACAGAATCTGCTCATTCACCAATTCCTTATCTTTCAATTGTTATGTTATTTGTTATCAATAGATCGGAGATATTGCTATTTTCAGTTATCTATTAGGTTCTTTAACCAATTTTCTGCATAAGAGGATGCTGAACATATCTGACAGACATGATTATTATGTATGTATTCTTCTCTCTCATTAGCAGCAGCCTTATACTGTTTGCATCAGAGAAATATTGCTGTTTTGCATCACTATTTTTGCATCACTTTAATGCTTTGAATTTTCGACCACATAACTAATAAGGAGAATGCATTATCAGTGATATTGATACCAATAAGACAATGAAACCTATTAGATATTGTGAATAATTATATATGATTACAGTGTCTAAAAATAGTCAAATATTAGGGTGATTACTCTGGGTGGTAATTATGATATAGTACTAGTGTTTAGATAACGAAAATGACATTTGGAATCCTAGCGCAATGATAACAATATAATAATCAGAGATAGAGAGAGAGAGAGAGAGAGAGAGAGAGAGAGAGAGAGAGAGAGAGAGAGAGAGAGAGAGAGAGAGAGAGAAAGAAAGAGAGAGAGAGAGAGAGAAAGACAGACACAGACACAGAGAGAGAGAGAGAGAGAGAGAGAGAGAGAGAGAGAGAGAGAGAGAGAGAGAGAGAGAGAGAGAGAGAGAGAGAGAGAGAGAAAGAAAGAGAGAGAGAGAGAGAGAGAGAGAGAGAGAGAAAGAGAAAGAGAAAGAGACAGAGACAGAGACAGAGACAGAGACAGAGACAGAGACAGAGAGAGAGAGAGAGAAAGACAGAAAGAGAGAGAGAGAGAGACAGAGATAGAGAGAGAGAGAGAGAGAGAGAGAAAGAGACAGAGACAGAGACAGAGACAGAGACAGAGACAGAGAGAAAGAGACAGACAGACAGAGAGAGAGAGAGAGAGAGACAGACAGAGAGACAGAGACAGAGAGACAAAGACAGACAGACAGACAGAGACAGAGAGAGAGAGACAGACAGAGACAGAGACAGAGACAGAGACAGACACAGACACAGACACAGAGAGAGAGAGAGAGAGAGAGAGAGAGAGCGCATATATACCTTGCAGTCTATCCCATGACAAAATATTTAGTCCCAGTCCAATCAGCGTTCTCCCTCGTCATCATGATATCAAAGACCGAAACTGGAATTAATGGAATGATCCAGATGCCGAGCTCTAAGTAATGACGCTAAAAATGAAGTCATAATGGGAGGGGGAGACAGGAGATGGTCAGGGGGGGGGGGAGGAGGAGGGGGGCGGGAGAAGAGGAGGAAGGAATCAAAGAGGAAGAGGAGGAGGAGTAAAGTCGAAGGGAGGGGGAAGCGGAGAAGAAAAATGAGGGGGATAAGAATAGGAAGATAGAAGGGGTAAGGTCGAAGGGAGGGAGAAAAAAGGAGAAGAAAAAGGGGGAAAGCGAGGATATAGTGATAAGTAAGATATGACAAGAGGGGGAAAGCGAGGATATAGTGATAAGTAAGATATGACAAGAGAAGAAGATGGAGAAGGGGGAATAGAGGGAGGGAGACGAGGGAGGTCACAAAGAAGGGAAGGAAAAAAAAAAGAACCAAGGGAATGGCAGAAGAAGGGAGTGAAAGAAACCCCCGGAAGAGAAAGAGGAAGAAGAAATCAAGAATCGAAAGAAAAAGGGGGGAAGAGACGAAGGAGAGGATAAGAAGGGGACGAGGATAACAGAACGCGGTGGAAGGCCATACGTGGACACCGTTGACGGCTGATGTTTCTCTTGCACATTAATTAGTGACATTTCCATTGTG
>NC_091574.1:33791875-33794375 GCF_042767895.1 Penaeus vannamei | reverse complement strand
TTACCGTAGTGATAATAATAGTAATAAAAATAATAATGATTAAAAACAACAATAATAATAGTGATAATAATGATAATAATAATCATGATGATAATGATGACATAAATCATAGTAAAGATTATAGAATTTATAATGATAGTAACTATGATGATGATGATCATTAAAGTAATGATAGTAATAATAATATTGATATTATCTTCATTGATATCGTTAATATTATCTTCATCATTATTGTTATTACCATTGCTATCATGATTATTATCATGATTAAATATGTTTCCATCGCCATCTTGGCCGACTGGGTTAAGGCGCCCAATCAATTGTGATCGTGGGTTCGAATCCTCTTATGGAAGTATTATTACTATTATTATTATTATTATTATTATTATTATTATTATTATTATTATTATTATTATTATTATTATTATTATTATTATCATCATTATTATTATTAGCATTATTATAATTATTAGCATTATTATTATCACTAATATTATCATTGTTATTATTACTATTATCTTTATTATTATTATTATTATAATTAATATTATTATTTTTATTATTAGTATTATTATATTGTTGTTGTTGATTTTGTTGTTTTATTCATATTCATTATTTATCTTTTTTTACACCTTGCACTGAGTACGTACTGTGTCCTTATCTGACAGATAGATGTGACAACGTTAAAATTCCTTTTCTTTTTTTTTTTTCTTTTTTTTTTTTTTTTTCTTTTTTTTTTTTTTTTTTTGTTACTGGAAAATATGCCGAATCGCGTAGAAATTAAATTGTGGATTTTTTTCTATCACAATAAAAGCCAGTGACCGGCAAGGGGTATTTCCAGGAATCCCGTGGGACGCCATTCGCCTCTCACGCTTTCTTTCTTATTTTTTCTTTCTTTCTTTCTTTCTCTTTCTCTTTCTCTTTCTCTTTCTCTTTCTCTTTCTCTTTCTCTTTCTCTTTCTCTCTCTCTCTCTCTCTCTCTCTCTCTCTCTCCCTCTCCCTCTCCCTCTCCCTCTCCCTCTCCCTCTCCCTCTCCCTCTCCCTCTCCCTCTCCTTCTCCTTCTCCTTCTCCTTCTCCTTCTCCTTCTCCTTCTCCTTCTCCCTCTCCCTCTCCCTCTCCCTCTCCCTCTCCCTCTCCCTCTCCCTCTCTCTCTCACTTTCTCTCTCTTCCTCCCCCAAATTCCTCTACGCTGGTTAAAAAAGAAAAGAAAAGAAAGACGATGTCAGAAAGAAGCATCAGCAAATAGAATTGGAAGAAGAAAAAGGAAAAGAGAAGAAGCAGAACCACAGCTAAAAGCATTTCGGGGAGAGAAAAGGGGAAGATGTCTTATCTCCAGCATCAGTATTCCCAAGGTAGGATGCCGACGCCTGTGGAGTCCCTGAGCTCGCCTTTGTCGCCACCAAACACTATGTTCAAGACGACGTGTGAAATACAGGCTTCTGCTCCGGGAAAGGTTTATATATCGCTTTTTTTTCTTTTTACGTACACGCGCACATACACAAATGCATATATGTACAGCTTATATATATATATATATATATATATATATATATATATATATATATATATATATATATATATATATATATATATATATATATATATATATATATATGTCTATATATAAAAATGAGGAATGCTCTCTGCACCCTCCCTCTTCCAATTAATCACAAATCAATAAGCATGATTATAAGCATAATTAAAACAAACATGAAATAGGACCCAGAAAGGCCTCCATCCTACCAGCACCTCTCCATTATTTACTAATACTTCAGGTAATCCATCCCTTCCTTGTCACCCTCATGATCCCGCTCTCTCACGCTGTACTCTAAAACTCCACTCTCAAGGTCACCCTCAAGGAAAAATTAGCAGTAATAAATAAATATCTTATAATAACTTAATAACAATTCCCAATAACAATAACAATTCCCAATAACAAGGCGGGTATCGTGGCGTGTGTTGCTTCCTCTGTTTATCAACCTCTCTCTCTCTTTGTGTTTGGGGCGAGAGGAGGAATAATAATAATAAGTAATTATTATCTTCTCTCCATTGCATTGTTAACATTTCTGCAAACCAATACTTAAGGTATAATCATCATGATTTACTTTGTTGGTTATTACTATGTTATTTTGTGTTGATTTGTCTTTGAACAATAAAAATACGTTAAAAAAACGTTTTCATTCGGATCAATACGTCTTTACAATTAGAACCGACGCATCTTTTGAATATCGAATCTGTAACGATCTTGATATATGTGTGTGTGTATGTGTACATACATATATATATATATATATATATATATATATATATATATATATATATATATATATATATATATATATATATATATATATACATACATAACATACATTTATATATATGTATATATATATATATATATATATATATATATATATATATATATATATATATATATATATATATATATATATATATATATATATATATATATATATATATATATATATATATATATAT
>NC_091574.1:33769375-33786875 GCF_042767895.1 Penaeus vannamei | reverse complement strand
GGGGGAAGGAAGAGGGGAAGAGAGATGGAGGAGGATGGGAGGAGGGGTGATGGAGGACAGGAGGGGTGAAAAGGGAAGGGAGAAAAAGGGTGGAGGGGAAAGGAGGAGGAGGGGCACAGAGCAGTCTCTGTCTATCGTTTTTTTACCATCTACTATTTTCTCCTTTCCGTGTGTCTCTTCTTTCCTTTTCCCTCACTTATTTATGGTAATTATTTTTCTTCTCGCTTTGCTGTTTGTGTCTGTGTCTGTTGCCTCATTTCTGCGGATCTCCTGTTCTTGCCGTTTACTCCGCCTTCATATTATTTATTTTTCTCCTTGAAACTCTCTCTCTCTCTCTCTCTCTCTCTCTCTCTCTCTCTCTCTCTCTCTCTCTCTCTCTCTCTCTCTCTCTCTCTCTCTCTCTCTCTCTCTCTCTTAAGCACTAACTATGGCAATAACAGTATCTAGTAGTAACAAAAACAGTAATAGAAAAAGAATGAGAGATTGTGTGTGTGTGTGTGTGTGTGTGTGTGTGTGTGTGTGTGTGTGTGTGTGTGTGTGTGTGTGTGTGTGTGTGTGTGTGTGTGTGTGTGTGTGTGTGTGTGTGTGTGTGTGTGTGTGTGTGTGTGTGTGTGTGTGTGTGTGTGTGTGTGTGTGTGTGTGTGTGTGTGTGTGTGTGTGTGTGTGTGTGTGTGTGTGTGTGTGTGTGTGTGTGTGTGTGTGTGTGTGTGTGTGTGTGTGTGTGTGTGGTCGTGTGTGTGTGTGTGTGTGTGTGTGTGTGTGTGTGTGTGTGTGTGTGTGTGTGTGTGTGTGTATGTGTCTGTGTGTTTATGTGTCTGTGTGTGTGTGTGTCTGTGTGTGTGTGTGTCTGTGTGTGTGTGTCTGTGTGCGTGTGTGTGTATATATATACACAAATACATGACAACTGTTGATGACAATAGTAGTCATAATAACGAGAATAAAAACGATAATGATAATAAATATGATGATAATAACAATGAAGATGTATTAATAACATTAACAACAACAGCAACAGCAATGATACTAATAGTATTGATAGTGATAATGTTGATCATAACAATTAAAATGATTATAACAAATTTAATGATGATGATGGTAATATTTTTTAATGTATAAATAACAACAAAATAACTATAATAATGATGACAATGATACCAATAACTATTATAATATTGATAATAATTAATAGTGATAATAATAATGATAATAATAAAACTGTTAATAATAACAATAATGATAATAAGGATGATAACGATAATCATCACCATCGTCATCATGTTAATAATGATGATGATTATAATAATAAAATAAGAAAAATGATCTTGATAATAGTACAAAATAACGATAAATGTAATAATAATGATAAAAATAATAATTAGAGTAACAATAATTGTAATCAGAATAATAATCATAATGATAATGATAACAATAATAACATTGGTATTGACATTAATTATGATGATGATGATAAGAATAACAACAACAACAGCAACAATTATAATGAAAAAATAATAATCAAAAAAATAATAATTTTAGGAGTAATATTGATAATAATGATAATAGTAATAATGATGAGAATGATAACAATGATAATAATAGTGATAGTAATGAATAAGAATGATAACAAAAAACAACAATAAAATTTATGATATTAATAACAATAATGATAAGAAAAGAATAACAGTAAAAGTAATAACAATAAACATAACAATAATAGCAATAACAATAATATTAATAATGATAATAATAATAATAACAATAATAATAATAATAATGATAATAATAATAATAATAATAATAATAATAATAATAATAATAATAATAATAATAATGATATAATGATAATAATAACAATAATAAAAATAACAATGACAATACTAATATTAATAAAAACAATAATATGAATGACATCAACGTAACAATGATAATAACGGTAATGATAACTATTGATGACAGTATGATATTGACTTCAACCCGATAGAATATTGCATCGTATCGTCTTTCAATTACTCTATATAATCTAAATTCTTATTTTTCTCTTCAAGAACAAATTCTCTCTTCGCCACTAAGATCAAGTTCACGGAGGTTCATGCCTATTTCGCAATCACCCGGTTATATGTTACTGTTATTACGTCACAAAATTCCAATTTGTCTAAAAAAAAACAGCAATTTCGGTCTCTCGAGTTGTGTTCTCGGGTTGTCTGGTTTTCGTTCTCTCTAGTTACCTCGGAGAACATCGAGAACTGAATGCACGGTAATTTCGTTCTATGAAGTATTACGCTCTTTGCAAGATGTGGAAAGAGGTGTGTGAATACGTGTGGATATTTGGCGAAATAACTGTGCTCGTATAAAACATCAACGGCGGTGAAATGGAAGCAACAGATGATTTGCTCTCGAAATGGCGGCCGTTGGGTCGCTGCAAATGAAAATATAAGAATATATGATTTTTTTAGTCTAATTTCTGTGCACCAGGTGGTCTTTATGATATTCGTGCATATTTCTCTAGTTTTTGGCTTGAAATTGTTAGCCCTTGGAGGAATATGCAGCAGGATATTGAGAACGACGTATAATAGCTTCTTTATGATACGTTGATGGAGAGAGATACAACGAATTTTGAACGGCGTGACGTCATCAACCCCGAAAACTGAATACGCTCAATGCATGCGTTAGTAGTTCACTATCGCATCGGATCTGCTGGCGGTTCTCACTTCTTGCACGAACCGCGGCCTCACTTCCTGCACGATGACCTTCGAATGAATGCAGATTCCCGCCGCCTTTTACGATCTTTATTGATAATCGTCCACCGACTGGCTTTTACAATAACTTTTTAATGGATTCCACCAGACTGCCTTTAGCGCTGGGAGGACGTCTGGGTCTCTAAGTGCTTCGGAGTTACGGCATTCCACGCTGGACGGTCTCTCTGGCCAACGGCTTCGGCTGGGGCGTCTGGTGTCTGTCTGTCTGTGCCTCTGTCTTTTTCACTAATATCGCCATTATCAATTCTTTCGTTTAATTTGTTGACCATCAAAATATGACATATCTTCCTAACATCACTATTATCTAAATAATTTGTTGACCATCAAAATATGACGTATCATTCTTACATCACCATTGTCTAAACATTTTTGTTTACGATGAAAGAATTATGAAATCTTAATATCATTATCTAAATTCTTGTTGAATTTGTTTACTATAAAAAGAATGAGTATCATCACTATCTAACCTTCCGATTAACTTTATTTATCATCAAAAGACATTGTATCATCTTAATATGACATATCATTATCTGAAATCTCGTTTACTATCAGAAAGATTATATATCCTCGTACGTAATTATCTAAACTCTCGATTAACTTGTTTACTATAAAATTGTTACGTATACTTTTCTTTTTTTAATTATTTCTACATTTCTTTAGATTAATTCTTATGAGCGCGTGAGAAATATATTCTATACATCTGGCATTTTTGAGAATAAGCAAAAAGGCTCTCAAGTTAGTTTTGGCGTGAACCGTATCCATGTTGACAAATGTAGAAAAGATATGAATGAGAAAGGATATCTTCACAATACAAGAGATGTATCTGACCGGTTTCGATTATATCTTCGTCGTATGTCTGACGAAGACGTAATCGAAACCGGTTAAATACATCTCTTGTATTGTGAAGATATCCTTTCTCATTCATACCTTTCCTTATTTTTGGCGGTTCCATGGTGAAATTTGCAACAAAATTTCTGTTTTTTGAATCATTGTTATAATCATTTGTGCACTTTCTTATGTGGATTTTCTTGCTAATATCCTTCGTACTGCTACAATCATTTTTTTCTTATGGTCGCTGTTATTGCCACTGATATCATTATTATATTATTATTATTATTATATTATTATTATCATTATTATTATTATTATCATTATTATTATCATTATGATTATTATTATTATATTATTATTATTATCGTTATTATTACAATTATCATTATTATTATTATTTTTATCATTATTATGATTACGATTATGACTGATTAATATTATTGTTGTTATTATTATTATTATTGTTATCATTATTGTTATTATTATCATTATTGTTATTATCATTATTATATTATTATTATTATTACTATTATTACTATTATTATCATTATGTTATGATTATCATTATCATCAACAATGGCGGCGGGATTTTATATAATTTTTATAACAAATATCTGAATTTATCCTAGTATTGCATCTATGTTTCCTCTCAATCCTGTCTGTGGATAATGTGTTGTTAAACTTTGACAATTTCCACTATAATGATAGTGTGATCGCTTTAGAAAGAAAATGCACAATTGCAGCCGCATGCAATCTATTTGCTTATGTGTATGCAATGAGAGTGAAATAACGCAATTATGTATGGTATATATGTCTCAGTAAGTATTTGTACCTAATAGTTTGAAATATAGAGCTAAAGAAACAAATTAAAAATACCAGTGGTGATTATAGCACGATTAACGATGTTTTATAATAGAAATAACAATAATGATAACGTTAACCATGCCAGTAATGGTGCTAAAGATGGTAATAATTGGTGATCATGATAGCGCTAATGGTGTGATGATCAGAATGATAGGAATAGTTTCAAGTGGGAATAATGATGACAGCAACAACAATTATGCTAATAATGATCTTACTACGTGTAAAACATAACAAAAACAACAATATCAATGATAATTACAATTCAAAAAATAATTGTTATAGTAATCGTGATTATGGCGATCTAAATATGAAGAGGATCATAACAAAACTAATTATAATGAAATCATAATACTACTACTACTATTGATAACCGAACAACATTCAATTGCGGGCCTTGTGATAAATTTATATTAATTGATTTTATGGTAGTGAGAATGATAATGATATCCACAACAAAAAACATGCAGATAGTGATAACAGCAAACAATAATTACATAAACTGATAATGGTATTAATTAGGAATACGACTATATTAATTGGAATAGAAATGGTGATAATAAGTGTAATGTTTTTTTTATAAGAACATAAAATTGAATAAATAAAAATCAATGACCAAATCTGATTCGTGAAATGATCGTTCAAAGTGTTCATTAAAGGTCCAATGGGGTCGCATGACATTGTTCTTAAATATGTGTTCTGTGAATACTTAACTGTCTCTGTAAAGGTCATTCTTTGGTTTTGTCAATATATTCAAACCGTATAGCTAAAAGAAACTTCATGCACAGGTAACTGATCTCTGATTAGCACCTGAGTGCATGACAGGAACAAGATCAAACCCTCAAAAGAAAAGGAATCAAATATGCCAGCGGCCGTGACGGCCACGAGCGCCGATCACGTAAGGCCTTGCGAACCCCCTGCGACACTGCACTCAAAATGGAGCGCGATTATTAGCGGTAATTGTGTGTGATCACTGCAATGGGAGCCGTTCAGGGTTAGAACGTGGGGGTCTCCGCCCCCTTATTGGTCGGCAAGGGGATCACGCGGCCAGTGGTTACCAACACGGTCAGGGCGACGCTGATTGGTCCCACTGAGGGTGGGGGCGGAGCCTGGCGAGATAAACTCAATGAGGCAGCGAGAGCGGAGGCGGAGCCAGCGCAAGCCCCGCCTCCTCCCATGGCTGCTGCAGCCCGAGGCTCGAGCGCTCCCCAGTGCACACACGAACCCGGTGCAAACGTCATGTGACACAGGTAGTCGGCTTCCTCAGTGGCGCCCACGTGTTCCCTGCTTCCCCCTCAGGATACCGCGCCTTCCCGAGGACCGCCGGGCTCCCCCTAGTGTGTTTCAGTGCTTGGCAAAAGATCAGATATCTTGTGTGCGTGGCCCAGCCGGTGCCAGAAGCGCGCGTGTTCAGTGCGGCGTGGTAGCTGCAGGTGAGATAGGTGAACGTTGAGCTCAGGTGAAGTGTTCGTCACACCGGCAAGTTGGCGGCTAACCCGCGCGGCGCCCCGGGGGGTGGGGTGCAGGGGTGGGGGGCCATGGACCCCTTCTGGCCGCTCACCATGATGCAGGGGGGGGACGCGGCCCCCGGGTACCCCCCTCACCACCTACCCCACCCTACCATGCCCATGGATCTACACGTCAGTCAGTCCCCCTACCAATATTACAGGTAGGTCCCAGCGGCAGCCGGAGATGACGCGGGCGACGAGGGGGACAAACCGGGCGTTCCCTTGGCGGTGGTCGGAGGCGAGGCGAGGGGCGCGTGTCGTGCCTTCCCCTGGAGCGCGGGGGCGTGGTCGAGGGCGGGTGGGGCATGCCAGGCGACGCTGGCGAGGAGGATGTGAGGCAGGAGGGCAAGGGGTAGTTCAGGTGAAGTAGGGGAACACATGGCGCCGTCGCTCGATGGAAAACCAATAAAGGAGAGGATTTACCTTAACTGTTGATGCTTGTTTATGGCCATTGCGCGCCTCTCTCTCTCTCTCTCTCTCTCTCTCTCTCTCTCTCTCTCTCTCTCTCTCTCTCTCTCTCTCTCTCTCTCTCTCTCTCTCTCTCTCTCTCTCTCTCTCTCTCAGACACTAAATATATATGTGCAATATTATGCAACCCAAAAAGAATATATTGCAACAATATCAATAAATATGTAAAACGGAATGATGGCAAAATAACTCCAATTACAAATAGCAATAATGATGATAATAATGAATATGAAAATCTTGTTGATAATGAAAATAAAATTGATAACAATAGTAACAATGAAAGTATAATGCTGATATAATTATAATAATGAATGGTAGTAGTAATAAAGATGATGGTAATAATAATAATAAAAAAACTAATAATAATAAAAAATCTTAATAATGATGATGATAATCATATTAATGATAATAATAATAATAATGATGAAAGATTATAGAGTACTGGTAATAAATATGATGATGATGATGATAATGAGGACAATATTAATAGAAATCATAATAGTAACATTAATAATGATAATGATAAAAAATGATAATGTTGGTAATAATAATAATAATGATAATAATAAGAAGAAGAATTATAGTAATAATAATAATAACAATAATGACAATAATGATAACGACAACAAAACAATATAATAATGATAACATTTACAAATCAAAACGGCAACATTGATAATGATAATGATAGTAACAGCAATAAAATACGTGTCTGCCAATAAACTGAATAATTAAGACAAAAAGTATTATAAATATAACCGGCTATCCCAATAATTATAAGAGACCTTTAAATTAATTAATGGTTGACATAAGAATTGCAACTAATTAGAAAAGATAATGTTGATTGTAGAAAAAAATACATCTCTTAATCTACTTAAAAATGAATGAAGAATGCAAGTAACACGTTAGATTACATTGATGATGCTAATGATAATGATATGAGAATAGCTTCAGTGAATATTAATGATATTGATGATGAATGAATGAAAGATTGATGATCATGATATGTACATAAGCATTGACAGTAATGACATCAATGGTAATGGCAGTAGATATCATACTGATAATGATATATATGATGATACAAAAATTATAATAATGATGAGAGTAACAATTATAATATCAATGATTGATGACGATGAAGATACTAATTATCACGATAGTAATAATAATAATCATAATAAAAAATAATGAAGATAAGCAATGGTAATAATGTTAATGGTAATGATAACAAGGATAATAATTATAATGATAACAATGATAATAATGATAATAATAATGATAACAATATTTATGATAATAACAATGATAATAATAACAGCAATGAACTATAACAAAAGTAATAATGATGATATCAATGATGATGAATATGATGATAATAGTTATATAAATGATAATAAGAACAATGATAGAAATCATAATAACTGATAACAATTGCAATAATGTTACTGATAATAAAAGTAACGAAAATAATTATGATAATGATAATGATAACAAATGATAATGATAATGAAAATAACGATTATGAAAGTAATTGTAATAAATATAATAATAATAATAGTAATAATGATTATCATAATAATAATGGCAATGGTAATAATGATAGAAATTATAATAGCATTAATGATGATAATGGCGTTAATAGTAATGATAATAGAAATGCTAACTATATCAATAAAATGATAATAATGATGATAATAACAGCAGCAACAACAAATGGAATAATAATTATCATGATAATGACAAGAAGAACAAGAGCAATAATAATGATAGTGATAACAATGCTATTACTAATGGCAGTGAGAATGATTGTACTGTTAATAATATTGATAATAATAAGAAGAAAATCAAGAGTAATAATGATAAAAATAATACCAATGATAATGGTGATAATACTGATAATAATGATGATAATAATAAGAATGACAATGAAAATTATAATGACAACAATTATCATAATGGAATAGTAATAGTAGTAATAGTAATGGTGATAGTAAGAGTAAGATGATAATGATTATTGTGATAATGATAATAATAATGGCAACAAAAATAAATACTATTGTAATTACGATAGTAATAATGACTATAATAGTAATGATAATATCAGTAAGAATAAAAGTCATGATAATGACAATAATGGTAATGGTAAGAATGAAAATCATAATGATAATGATGATAATAATAATGATAATAATAAGTCATAATAATGATAGTATTAATGATACTGATAATTAGCTATTATTGGTGATAATGATAATGATAATAATCATAAGAATGGTAATTGTAGTAATAATGATAATAATGATATCAGTACATGATGATGTTAATAATAATGATGATAATAATAATAATAATGATAATAACAATAATAATAATAATAATAATAATAATGATAATAATAATAGCAATAATAATCATAATGATTATAATAATAATGATAATGATAAAGATAATAATGATAATAAAAATAGTTATAGTAATGATATTGATAATGATGACAAAAATGATAATAACAACTATGCTAATGATTAAAATAATGATAATGATAATAATAACAACAATAATGATAATGAAGACAATGATAGTAAAAATGAAAATGATAGGATTGATATTGATTATAATAAAAATATGAATAAAGATACTTTTAATAATGATAAAAATGATAATAGTAATAGTAATAATAATGATGTATAACATTCATAATCATAATAATAGTAATAGTAATAATGAAAGTGATGATAATAATAATAATGATAATAATTACGATGATGAATGGGAAAGTTATAACAACAGCAACGATGATGTTCGAAGTAATAACAATAGTAATAATGATAATAAAAATAAGAATGATAATAATGGTCATAATGATAATGATAATAATAATGATAATAGTAGTAGTAATAATACAGATAATAATAACGTTAATAAGAATAAGGATAACAATGATAATGATGATAACAAAAACTGCAATAATAACAATGATAGCATAAGAATATTTGAAATCATAATGATAGTAAAAGGAAGGATAAACAAAGAACGACCAGATTTGCAACTCACAGAAAAAAGAGCAATGATGACAATAAGAATAGCTTTCTTAAATCATTTTGTAAAAAAAATGGTTAATAATAGTATCAGTTATAGCAATACAGGGAGCAATAATCGTTAACGAGAATGATAATAGGAATAATTAGATCACAAAATAATTATCATTGGCAAATATGTGAATGATATGCTTATACTGATAGTGATTAAGAGGAATATTGATAATCAAGTTAGAGGCTTGATGGTGCTAAATCTATGGTGACATAATTAAATGATGATAACTGTCAGTGATTATCATTATCCATGTAGATAATAATGATAAAATTGATAATTAAAATTATTTAATGACGGTGACGACAACACCAATAATAATGATAATAATAACAGCAGGAACAAAGATACAAACGGCAATAAAAGTAGCAATAAGAAACGGCAACAATAGTAGTGATAGAATCAAAAATATAAATAATCATAATAATGATAATGATAAAAAGTCTTAATGATGTGGATGGTAGTAATGGTAATATAATGCTGGTGATATTAGTAATAATAAGGATAGTAGTAATGGTTTTCATAATGATTATGAGAGTAATGATAATGGTAATAATAAGGATGGCAATGATACTGATAATAATAATAAGAATAAGAATAAGAATAAGAATAAGAATAAGAATAATGATAATAGTAATACTTAGAATTATAATAATAATGTTAATAATGATAGCACAAATTTAAAATGATAATGATAAGGATAACAATAATTATGATAATGATAACAATGATAATGATAATAATATTGATACTGATAATGGTAATTATGATAATAATTATAATCATGATAATGATATCAATAATAATGATACCAATAGTAACAATAATGATAACAATAATGGTAATAATAATATTATTAGAAATAATAGTGATGCCAATGAGAATAATGATAATGGCAGTAACGATAATGATAATGATGATAAAAGTATGAATGACGAGGATGTTAATGATAATAATGATAATGATGGTGATATTAGTGACGATGACAATGATAATAATGATTATAATAATGATAAGAATGATAATTATGATAATGACAACAACAGTAAAACCAATAATGATAAAGATAATGGTAATAATGATAATGATAATAATGATAACTAATAATAGCAATGATAATGATGACGGCAATAATGAAAATAACAAAAGCAACAATAAAGATAGTAATTATAATGATAAAGAGAACGATATGACAATGATGATAAAATAACAATGTTGATAACACTGGCAATGATGATGATAATGATGATGATGACATTAGTTATGATAATGTTAGAAATATTGATAACATTGGCAAAGAATAACAATAGTAACGTAATGATTATAATAGAAATGATAATTATTATAATGACAATGATGAGCATAATAGTATTAATAACAATTATACAATTATTATTATTAATAATGATACTACTGCTTCGAACCATAATTATAGTGTAACATCAACAGCCTCATCAACAACAACAATGATGATGATGAAAATAATAATGATATTGATAATAATGATAGTAACAATAGTGATGATAATTTGATAATAATGACAATAATAGTAACAATGATAATAATAATAATGAAAATAAGAATAAGAATAATGATAATAATACTTGTAATAATGATGATGATAGTAATAATAACAGTGATAATAGTAATAATAACAATGATAATAGTAATAATAACAATGATAATAGTAATAATAACAATTTTGATAACAGTAATGATAATGATAATAATGATAATAATAATAATAATAATAATAATAATAATAATAATGATAGTGATAATAATAATAATAATAATAATAATAATAATAATGATAATAATAATAATAATGATAATAATGATAATAATAATAATAATGATAATAATAATAATAATAATAATAATAATAATAATAATGATAATAATGGTAAAATAACAATGATGATAACGATGATGAAAATCATGATAATGACATAACAATCATAATGGTGATAATATTAATGATAATAATGTTGATGATAATGATAATAACGGTAATGATAGTGATTATAATACAGACAACAACACTAATTTTCATCATCATATGAATAGTAAAAATCCTAAGTAATAATAATCATATAATGAATCATAATAATGATAATTGTGATAATGATAATAGTAATACTAATAATGATGATAATAAGAGGTGATAATATTAATAGTAATAATGATGATGAAATCATATCAACAATGTAAAAATGATGGTAACAGTGATAGTGATAACGATGATATAGCAATGATGATAACAGCAATAACATTAGTAATCATGAAGATCACTTTGATAATAATTAGTGAATTAGATGATAGTTTTCATTATAATAAGAACGATAACAGTGACATGATAATTACTCTAATCTGATGTCTGCAACAACAAGAAAATAATGCAACGGCCATGATGATCCACGACATCTATAAAAAGAGAGTCTGAATCATAAATACAAAATGCGGGACAATTAATGCAGTCTTTTTACTTCCTATTTCCCCCGAACGCAGTGCTGGAGTTAGCGTGAAGCGAAGAACGGTGATGTATAACAAAAGTTCTTTGGTCATTTCGAGAACAAACAGCACCGCTCTGTTTTTTTTTGTTTTGTTTTTTTTTCGTAACTGCACTCTCAAGTGAACAAACCGTTCTTTTACCTATTTCTTATTTCTTTTTCTTCTTCTTCCTTATTTTTATTTGTATATCTTTGTCGCTGCGTGTTATTTGTAAGTCAAATCATACTCAATCCGACAAAATTGATGATATGAAGGAAGTCGCAAGTTAGAGACAATCTAGAAATCATTATGAGAGAGAGAGAGAGAGAGAGAGAGAGAGAGAGAGAGAGAGAGAGAGAGAGAGAGAGAGAGAGAGAGAGAGAGAGAGAGAGAGAGAGAGAGAGAGAGAAAGAGAGAGAGAGAGAGAGAAAGAAATCCTCATGAGAGAGAGAGAGAGTTAGAGAGAGTGAGAAGAAAGAAAAAGAAGAAAAAGAAGGAGGAGGAGAAGACGGAAAAGAAATTGAGACATTTTCCCGTTATTACCATCATTCTAAAACTTCGGCCAAGCAAACGCTGCAGCAGGACTAGATTACGCTCCGAAAATTATGCCTCAAGCAGTGTTTTGCGCGAGATCGTCCAGCACGAGGAAGAGCGGGAAGAAAAAGCGGATTAAAAGAAGAAAGAAGAACGAAGAAATGAAAAAAAAAAAGTTCAAGGGTGCACGAGGAAGAACGGGAAGAAAAGCGGATTAAAAAAGAAAGAAGAAATAAAAAAGAAAAGAAAAAGTTCAAGGGTGGACTGTTGTCCCCTTCAGAAGCGTCTCGTGGAACCGCCGCCCGGTCGCCACTTCTCCGCACCGCCACCGCTACAACTTCGCTTCTTCCGCTCCTAACCTCGAGTACTTGGCTGTTATCATTAACATCAACACCGGCAATCAGCGAATGCCATCCCCTTCCCCCTCCCCCTCCCCTCCCCTCCCCTCCCTTCTCCTCCCCACCACGTGAGGATTAGTAGTCCCTCCTTCGTCCCTCCACTGTTCACCTCTCGCTTTTGTCCGTCGCTGCGCCCCCTTCCTCTCCCCGGGCACCACGCGACCTCCGTCCGCTCCCGTCGGTCTCTTCACCCCCACCCCCTTTCCTCCCCCTCCTCCCCCTCCTCCGAAGACATCCTTATTCCCTCCCTTCCCCCTCCTACCCCATCCTCCTATGCTGATCCACCCCTTTCACTACGTCCTCACCTCCCCTCCCCTTCCCCCCCCCACCCCCTTTCTTCCTCCTCCTCTCCCCTCCCCTCCCCTTCCCTTCCCTTCACCCTCCCTTCCCTTCCCTTCCCTTCCCTTCCCTTCCCTTCCCCCTCCCTTCCCTCCCCTTCCCTTCCCTTCCCTTCCCTTCCCTTCCCTTCCCGTCCCTTCCTTTCCCTCCCCTCCCCTCCCCTCCCCTCCCCTCCCCTTCCTTTCCCTTCCCTTCCCTTCCCTTCCCTTCCCTTTCCTTCCCTTCCCATCCTTCCCATCCCTTCCTCTTCCCTTCCCCCCCTCCACCCCCTGGCGGCACAACTTACCATGTGTCACCCCGGGCTAGCGAGTATATCTGGCCGACCACCACCGGCGTGTGGTAGCCCCCGCCCGCACGCCCATTACTGCACCCGCCAGGATAACAATGGGCGGTTTCTCTAATTGTTTACTAAGGCGGCAGTCTCTCCCCTCGGGCTCTTTCGTTATCGCTGTCTTCATCGTCTCTCTCTTTCTCGTTCTCGTTCTTCTCTTCCCCCCTCCCTCCCGCGCTTTCTTCCAACTCGTCGAATATTCTCATCTTCGGAAGGGAAGTGAGAATGGAGATGATGTGCGCCAGAAGGTGTTTTTGCGCGCCTCGACTTGGGGGAATTAGCGACACCCAAGGCGACGGCGGGTGTGGCGTGGGAGATCGTCTTCATCTCCTCCTTGCGGGTTTACAGATTTTTTTTTTCTTTTTTTGGCTGATATATGAAGAAAGGGGAGTGGGGGAGAGAGATAGATAGGTCGTTAGATAGATAAAAAGAGAGAGGGATTGATAATTTGATATAATGGTATATATATATATATATATATATATATATATATATATATATATATATATATATATATATATATATATATATATATATATATATATGTGCGTGTGTATGTGTGTATGTATGTGTGTGTGTGTAGATAGATATAGGTATATGAATGCAGATACAGTTATAGATAGATATATAGATATAGTCATAGAGACAGATAGAGACCAGAAGACAGACAGATACATAAAAGAGAGACAGACAGATAAGCAAGCAGGTAGAAATATAGATTCCCACGGATGTTCCTTTCCGACCCTTTCCGTCCCTCGTCTCTTCGCTTTCTTTTTCATTCCGATTCTTTCTCCTTCCCCCCCCCCCCCATTTCCTTTACCGAATTTCCGCGAGAACGAGACTCTTCCCCGCTCAAATTCCCGGGAAATACTAGCATTACGGCGCTGTGACATAACGCTTCCGATCCAAAGGTGGGAACTCACGCAGTCACGGTACGCAAAGTGCCCTCCTGGTAAACGTTGTCATTTGGCACTTCCTCTAAGTAAAAATGAGCCGTCTAGGAATTCACTTTAGAGGTATTTGGATATTTTGACGCCTTAGACGCAATGACATTCATAGATATATGTACGAATATAGATATATGGTTTAAATGCAATAACATTCATACATATATATACGAACACACACGAATACACGAAAATAAATATGAATACATACATACATGTAACTATATGCGACCAGATACAAGCATACATACGTATACACGAGAATACATACTAATACACACAGAATACACACGAATACTCACACAGGTACGTACGAATACACACACAAATACACACGCGTACATAAGCTTCTCTTTATCAAATGAGAGACAGAAGGAGAGAGATAAGAGAGGGGAGTCGAATGAAAAGATAATTAGCTGGTTAGGTAGAGAGATAAAGGGAGTAAGATACGAAGAAGGAAGAATGACAGTTGGCGAGGAGGATGGGAGAAATAGAGAGAAAGATAGAAGACGGAGAAACAGAGAAAGCTGAGTGAAAAAAAGACAGAGAGAGAAGGAGAGAAAGAAAGAAACATCCACACGCATAAACAGAGAAAATTTAATAAATAAGTAAATGGAGAGAGAGAGAGAGACAGACAGACAGACAGACAGGCAAGTAGGCAGAGAGACAGAGCCAGAGAGAGAGAGAGAGAGAGAGAGACATGCAGAAAGGATCTGAAAAAAAAACAGAAAGAGGAAAGGATCTAAAAAAAAACAAAAAACAGAGAGAGGGAAACAGAGGAAGAGCAAAAGCCAGACTCTGCAACGAGCGCCGGCCTCCCGTGCCCGAGCCTCCACTTAGCATGCAGCCTCCGAGCGACTTTCTCACGTGTGGGTCGTCTGCTGCTCCCTCAAAGGTAACCCCACATGGCTTCCCAGGGTCCGTCTCTGCCTTTGATCTGTTCCCTTTCCCTTCTGCTTCTTTCACCGGATTGAGTTAGCGGTGAAATCGAGCAACAGCCGTCGCCGCGCACGGGTTTCTCTCCCTCTCTCTCTCTCTCTCTTTTTTTCTTCTTTTTCTTTCGCAATTCTTCTTCTTCTTGGACTTGTATGATAGAATTGCGGTTTGGGCGTGATTGGGAAAGTTTGAATGGCGCGAGGTATCTTGGAGTACTGGTTAAAAATAGCTTGGTAGATGATAAAATTCGAGGTAGCAATTAAAGATTTCCCCCATTGCGACGGCCACCAGGCAGATCAATAAATTGCAATTAGCAGAGTAATTAACAGCACTCATTAAACCCCACTCCCTCCCCCATCCCTTCCACTCCCCCCCCCACCTCCTTTCCATTCCTCCCACCGTCCCAACAACGGCCGAGGAAATTAAGGATGCCGAATGAAAGATCGAATTTGCATCGCCCCGAAGCCCCGGATCGCATATGTATGTCAACCGTAGCGGAGAATCTCTTAAAAAGGAGGCATCCGGAGGTGATGAGTGCAACATAACGCTTCAGTCTGCAGTTGAACGAGGCATCTGCGGTCTCAGTGTGACGGACAGCCGTTTAGTGGACAGGACGTGCGGTGGCTGCGTTCATTAGAGGCTCGAGGGGAAGCATATTAAAATCCTCCTGAGGGGCTGGAGGTATGCTGGGGAGGAGAGGGGGGGAGGGGGGCGGTGGAGGGCTCTCGCGTTTCCAAAAAAAAGGGGAGAAATCTGCCGGGGTATGAGACCAGGTGAGCCGCCGCGACTGCAGGAAATGGCGCCGAGGAATGATTATAATGGTTAGGGCACTTGGCTCTGGTTCCGCCGTCTCGGAGGAGTGAGAACACGGGTCCGATTACACGGCTTAGAGAATAAATAAGACGATATGTTTAAGACATTTTATTGGAAATCGGAGACGCCGCTTCTGACATTCAGCTGATTTCATCTTAGGTCTGGGGAGAAAATCAAATTTGATTTCAGAACCGCCATGTCATCCTCGTAATGGCAGCGTCTCAGCATGTAATTATTTTTTTGTTCTTTCATTCTTAGTTTAATAATGATGTTTAAGAGGATGGCGACATTAGGTTGCAGTCTGGAGAATGATGACAGTAATTTGAGTATAATTATGAATATGAACATATTGTCCTTGCTATATTACGCTGCAGTTTTTGAGACAATATTAATGATTAGGACGCTAATAAACGTAGTTATGCGTTGAAAATGGCACATTAATGTTAATGGTAACGATCTAAATTGTATCCATAAATAGTCAAGCAGAGGTACTGTTGATGAAAAAGATGACAATCAACTAAGGTTTTTTGTTTGATCAGCTTAAGAATTATAACTATATCGATTCGCCAAAAATGTCAATTTATGATAACGATAATTATTGTGCTAATGATGATGATATTAATGGTGATAATGATATCACTGACGCTAATGATGATGATGTTAACCGATGTCATTAGTAGCCAGAAAATAATCATAGGAAGAATAATTACAACATACATGATAAAATGAATGTAATGGTGATAATGATAATAATGATAATAATGAATGCAATGGTGATAGAAATATTGTTTATAATTCATATAATAGTAGGCCTATTAGTGCCGATAATGATAATAAAGTTAAAAATGATAATAATGATGACAATGATATTATGACGATATCTGGGCGTGCTGCTAAGAATGATAAAGTTAATTATACGACTAAAAACGTTAATAATGGTAATGGTAATAATGCTAATGCTACGGCAGTAAGGATAATGCTGGTGATTATATTTGAATATCAACAATGTTTATAAGATGATATCAATGCTAAGATACTGACGGGGTGATATATTAGATAATGACAAAGAGAGATTTATAGAAATCATGTTAATGAAATATGTCATAATGGAAATATCAAAAGTAACAAAATGACGTAATAATATGATGATGTTGATGGAAAATGGTGATGATACTAACAGCAGTGATAATGA
>NC_091574.1:33751875-33756875 GCF_042767895.1 Penaeus vannamei | reverse complement strand
CGTAGAAGGAAGTAACGAAGGCGAGAGTTAAAGAAAAAAGAAGAAAAAAAAAGATAGGCACCTGTACAGCAGCGCGACAGTACCCGAAGGAAGGGTTGTACACCGGTCCTTTTCTCTCGCTTTCCTTGAGGTGTTGCGAGTCATGTGCGGTCGTGTTGGCGGGGGGAGGGGGGGGGAGCTTTACCGTTCTGTCATACGCGACCTGGGGGATTCAGATCGTTTTTTTCATGGCTTGCGAGCTTGCTTTCGTTATGTTTAGGGGGGCTTTCTTTGGCTTTTTTTTCTCGAGTTCGTTCTTATTTTTTTTCTTCTTTGCTTACTTTCGTTATTTTTAGGGGGTCTTTCTTTGTTTGTTTTTTTCTCGATTTCATTCTTTTTTCTTCATCTTCTTTGCTTACTTTCGTTATTTTTAGGGTGTCATTCTTTGGCTAGGCATTTTTTCTCTCGATTTCATTTTTTTCTTCTTCTTCTTCTTCTTCTTCTTTGCTTACTTTCGTTAGTTTTAGGGGGTCTTTCTTTGGATTTTTTATCGATTTCATTTTTTTTTTCCTTCTTCTTCTTTGCCGCTGTTGCCAATTTCACAGGCTCGATTTACACTGCAGACGACGCCTGAGTTACGTACGTGTTACACCACTTTTACGCCACCTGTCACGGGCACTTTGTCATCACCCGGCGCCAGATGGACCTATAAATACCGAAAATGACACTCGAGCGTTGAGACTAAACCAACAGCGATTCATTCTGCCAATAAGGAAGTGCGAAAACAATCACCGTTACCTTCACCGGAAAAAAAAAGGTATTCCGCGACTTTCTTGCCTCCCCTTCCCCCCTCTCTCCCCCCCTTTCTCTCTCTCTCTCTCTCTCTCTCTCTCTCTCGTTCTATTTTCTTCTCTTTTCCAACCACATACGCCCTGGCGAAGGGGGGGGGGGAGGAGCTCCTCAGGTTACGCTTAATTTGGAAGCTTCCAGACACTCCGGAGCTGCTCTCACGGCGCCTTCACTCCGCCACCGCAACGCATTAGTCCATTGATACAGATCACGACCGCACTCCAGACTGCTCGGGGGAGACTCGACAGCCTGTAGCCGCATCGCCGCAATTACGGGCAAGACTGATGTTAATTCCACCCGCATCTGGACAAGCACTTACTTCCTTCCGCTGCGCTCGAGGGGAAACCCCGACCTACCTCTCTAGCGGCGCAGGGAGGGTTTTCGCTCGCGTCGCCCCTCGCTCGGTGTCTCCGGCGGGGGCGAGGGGTTGCGGGGTGCGGTGGGCGGATTTCTCTTCTCCTTCTGTGGGTAGAGGAGATACGGACGAAAAAGTGGATGTGGATGTAGAATGTGGATGTAATAGATGCAAGCGTAGACGTACATATAGACGGCGACGATGAAGATGTAGATATACAGACACAGACGTAGATATAGACGGCGACGATGAAGATGTAGATATACAGACACGTTCACACATATCACAAAATTCCCTCCATACACATAAATACTTCCCCCTCCACCCACCCACCTACACACACACACATATACAACCACAAACGTACACGAACCCTCCACCCTCCCACGCACATACATACACTCGCCTTCCCCCCGAAGACACCCTTCCCCCCTCCTTCCCGTCAGACCCCCCCCCCCTCCCCGACCATATCCACTTCCCCGGCTCCTTCAGCAGCGGCAGTTTCTCACCCCGCCTGACGTCACCGCCAACACTCCACTTTCCACAATCGCTTTTAAATGATCCTCAAGCGTTCGCCTCTGCTTGCTGGCCGGTACCGCCGCAAGCGCAAGCACTGATGCATTGTTTCTTATGATTATATAATGATTCTTCCACAAGGGCTAAATGACCAGTTATTCACCCGTGTCTGGGCGTAATGAAGGCCGCAGCGCCGCCACGAGCGAAATCCGGCGCGGCGAAACGGGAGTCCCGAGCGCCGGGGTAATGAGGGACTCCTGCAGGTGCTTGACGGGGAGGGCGGCTGGCGAGGGGCGCTGCGCTTGTCCTGTGCAGAGCGCGCCGGAATAAACTGTCGTATTATTTCTATCATTTGCATTTGAGTGAGGTTTTATGTGTGTAACTTTGCTTGGGTGTGTGTATTTTCTTCTAATGTAACTGACTCATTTGTGTACGTTTATTATGTTTTTATATTTTCTTGTTTGACGGAATTGTTTACATGCTGATATTCGTCTTCATATTTTTCTTTCGTATATATTCGATTATTCATATTCAAGATTTTTCACCGAGTTATAAGGTTATTCGATAAGCAAGTGATTACCGAAATGTGTCCCAGTTTATTTGTTTATTCATTTGTTAACATATACAGTAATTTATTCTTATTTCTATCTTGTTTTTCTATTTATCATTATTCCGATTTTCCTCATCATTCAGGCAAATAACATCATAATCGTTGATTTCCATTTTCATTACCATACAACTTTGTTAAAAAATCAACATCATAATTACCATCATTCCCGTTGACACTACATAAGTACGCATGCTAAAATTACCTAGCGTACACAGAATAAACTGCCTACACACTGACCAGTTGCAAGATCCGAGTGGAGAGAAAACCGAGCAGTTATCGAGAGTCTTATTCCTCCCCTTCGTAGTCTGCCGTCTGCCTTCGAGTGTTACTTAAGACGTTTTCGAACTTCTCGGCAGTTCAGGGCGAGATTCGAGCTGGAAAAGTATCGGGGAGAAGTTATTCCTTTTTGGCATATATATAAATGGCTATATACGTATACGCGGATATGGATGTACGTGAATATACGGATATATTTGCGTACATGTGTTGTTACGGGAATATAGGTACGTACATGGATACATACAGCGTAGAACTCCAAATATACCGTAACATACAATATCGTTACATTGTATTGTGTTCGTATATTATAGACACAAACTTCTACTGTAGATATTCTAGAAACGAAAGTGGGGAATATCTTTCGTTGGTCTGCTGTGAATTACACAGGTGAGTCCGCAAGTGCTGTGTTTTACCTGTGTCGAAACAGAGATTACCTAAAATCACAGCGGTAAAATATGCGTTGTGTGAGATGTAAAGAAAAGAGAGGAACATGTAGATTGAGAACGAATAGGAGACAAGGGTGAAGGTCGAGTAATCGTATTTTTTTTTTCGTTTGTTTATTTCTTTTAGCTCTGGAGATAGACATCATCATGAGGTGACGAAAACTGTTTATATAACTGTGTTCTTTCTCTAGATTCAATGCGAATGCCAGTCATGCAGAATGCGTCTGGAAATAGCAGTCATGCAGGGCAGGGACACTCCATGTTGGTCACCTGCACCAGTTATGAATAACACGAGCACGCTCATTGCAGAACAGGTACACGAGATGTATGTAGAACACCAATTCTCCTGCCATAACAGACAAACAGAACACCTTTGTCAACAGGGGTCATGCAGAACAGAATCGCTGATCAGGTGGATCATGCAGAATGCCTTTCCTAGCATTCATCATGCAAAACACCTTTACTGACATGGGTCATGCAGAACAGCATTACAAGGAGCACCTATGCTTACAAAGGTCATGCAGAACACCTCTCCTAACACGGGTCAGGCAGAACACCTCAAGAACATCAAGTCATGGAGAACATCTACCCCAGAAAAATAAGGAATACATTCACGAACCTCTAGCAGTGTCGAACAGCGCCCAAAACCTCATAGAACATTCCAAGAACGCCGGTCGTGTAGTGGGTCCCGGAGAACATCCTGGAAGAACACCTAGTCATTCAGACGCTCATTCAAACCATCCTGAATTGATCTCATTTTGGATTCAAGTCTCGCACGTCCTTTTTTTTTCATTTTTTCTGTTGTGGGTCATTTTCTGATTTTTAAGCCAGCGAATAGTTCCTGCTCCTTATGGTGGCCGTCTGCTATTTTCTGAGTTATAATAGTCATCCATTTCCGTAATCTCTGTCAAACTCCAAAATTCAGCTCCGGATAACAATAGTCACTGTTGAACGATGATGAAATTAATGGTGAAGTGGTTTGGCATAGCAAAAATACAGCGAGGAATGCATGGGAGAAAGGAATACTTAGGCCATATTGCGTTTTGAGGTGTATATCTCTTTTTCTTTTCTTTCGTTCTCTTTCTTTTTTTCTCCAGGTGACTCCCCCTCCCACCCTCTCTCTTTGCTTCTATCAGTCTTTCTGTTTCTTTTCCTCCCTCTCTCCCTCTTCCCTTCGTTCCTTCTTCCCCTTTCCCTCCTTGATTTCCTTCCCTCCCTCTTCTCCCCACTTCACTTCACTTCTCTCTCTCTCTCTCTCTCTCTCTCTCTCTCTCTCTCTCTCTCTCTCTCTCTCTCTCTCTCTCTCTCTCTCTCTCTCTCTCCCTCTCTCTCTCTCTTTATCTCAACACTCAATCGCTTCTTTTCGTGTTCAAATTAATGTATCACATGGCGCCAGATGTTGTGAGTGCGATCGTATATATGTTTTCTTTTTGAGAGAGAGAGAAAAAAATTGCACATATATGTTTACAATCTATATTTACCTCACAACCTACACGTTTCTATCGGCGTCTATTTTTCAGCAAGTCCCTCCTCCTGTTTTTTCTTTCGTTTTTTCTTTAGTTTTTTTTTATCGAAGTTTAGAGTAGAAGTGCATCATAATGATGATAGTAATAATGTTGATGATAATGATGATGATTATGGTGATGATAATGATGATGATGATGATGATGATGATGATGATGATGACCTGGACTCAATTTTCACGGATGAAAATCTTATACACTTTGTCTCTGAAGTTGTATTCTCTCTTGTGCAACTGTATGGTATGTTTTTCACGGTAATAAATCAACTTGACTCTTTCTGCCTGTTTGCTATGATTTGCCTGTTTCCACGTCTGTTTGTGTGTTTGTTTGTGTGTCTCTGTTTCCATTGTTGTTGGGGCGTCATCATCACTATTACTGTTATTTTCAATATTATCATCATAATTTTTCAGTATCATTATCTTTATCATTATCTTTACTGATTTTGT
>NC_091574.1:33739375-33741875 GCF_042767895.1 Penaeus vannamei | reverse complement strand
TAGTCCCAATCATAACACACAATTCCCTTTGATAACCTGATGAACACCCGCCCTAAGAAGTACAAGAAACTCCAGCGCCCCGGCCAGTCGCTCCACGCCCCCACTCGCCTCACCCACCGGATCCCCGCCCAGCTGTGGGCGTGATCCACTTCCTCCTCCAAAGAATGGTTGACTAATGCCTGATTTCCCTGAAAGAACGTGATTCTTGCTGGTCGTTATCTTCACCGGGAACAAGATCCGCGTGAGAGATATCTTGTTTTTTTTTTTTTTTTAATGAGACTCTTTTTCTCTTATTTTTTCTTTTCCTTTTTCTTAATGAGACTTTTATTGAATTTCCTTGGATTTAAATGGAGAAAGTAAGTATTCTTTCCGCCCAACAGTAGCATGACAGCTGCGTTGCCGACAAGAAGTATCGCTGCATAAGTCTTGATGCAGCCAGCTCTTAATTCTGTGCCTAGATATACAGCGTATCTCTATGTCTGTCTATTTATTTATCTAGTAACTACAAATCTATCTATCTACTCATTTACCTATTTATCTAACGCTAAATCCATCTGTCTGTCTATATCTTTTCTATCTATCTATTTCTCTCTCTCTCTCTCTCTCTCTCTCTCTCTCTCTCTCTCTCTCTCTCTCTCTCTATATATATATATATATATATATATATATATATAGATAGATAGATAGATAGATAGATAGATAGATAGATAGATAGATAGATAGATAGATAGATAGATAGATATAAATATAGATATTTATATATATATATATATATATATATATATATATATATATATATATATATAAATGCGTGTGTGTTTATGTATATATCTGTCTATCTCAGCCTCACCATATACACGTCTACGGTATATCATTATCCTGACTAATTACCACGCTATTTCTCTTCCCCGTGACGAGAGCAAGCAGCGGCAGGAACGAAAGCAAACGCAAATGACTGAATGAATTGCTCTGTTCTCCCCACAGCGTTCGACACGAAGAAATGATTAACAAAAGGAAAAGAACGAAGAGGGAAAAGGAAAAAAAAGAATAAGGTCGCCTTCCGCATTCTCTTAATTTTGAAATAGTTTCTGTGCAGACACGCGAGACATTCTGGCGTGCTACAGGTTGCGACGGTGACTTGGCATTCCGTCTGTTGGATTTAATGATAAAACGATAACATTATGCTAATATTTAAGAAAATTAGGTTTCAGTTCCTGGAATTCTGTCATACGAAATTCAAATTTGAATATTTTCGTTGTATTATATTAGATGGTGTGGTACGTTTTTTTAAGTTTTTATTTTTTACGTTTGTGATATATGACAGATTCTTATAATGTTACTTTCCTTTACTTTCGCAACCATGTGTGGACTTATGATGCACATGAGTGGATATACATACACAGACATATAAGCAAACAAATAATATTTGGCCATAACACATAGAATTAGCCGATGGGAAACACACACACACACATACACTGCGCATACACTGTGTATATGTATAGTTTACATTTCTACAAACGTTTTATTCATTCTTTAGTTTCTTTTACGTTTGCATGTATCCTTTTCTCTTCTCTGTCTACAATCATGTATCTATCTGCCTTGTCGATCTTACTATCTCTCTCTCTCTCTCTCTATATATATATACCTATCTGTCTGTTCATCTGTTTATCTATTTGTCTGTCTGTCTATCTTTCTCTTTGTTTGTCTGTCTATCGGTCTCTGTTGCGCTTCCATGCAAATAATTATAATGCTGATAGTAATGATAATAACAATAACCATGATGTTGATAATGATGATGATGATAATGTTATTGATGATAAGAATGATAGTAGTGATAATAATGGTAATGGTAATGATAATGGTTATGATGATAATGATTTTAATGATATTAATGACGACGATTTTAGTAGTAGTAATAACAATGGTAACGATAATGGTGATAATGATATTAATGATATCACTTACGATGATATTAGTAGTAATAGTAATGGCATTAATAATCATAATAATGTTAATGATAATAATACCAATGATGATAATAGCAGTAATAACAAAGATAATGGTCATAATAATTAGGATGATGATAATGATTATAATAGTGATAATAACAATAAGGAGGATAAAAAAATGATAAAAATGATAATAACAATGGCGATAATGATAATGATAATTACAATGAAGATAATAATAATAATGATAAAGTTGACAACAAAAATCTTTTGAAATTATAAAAGAAATGAAAATATTTAAACATATTTACACAGAGCATTTCCTTTGCATTGTCTTCTGATGAGGATTCTGGTCAGACTCGAAACGTCCCTTTGTTACAAGTTCCTCTCCTCCTTCCTTATATCTACAATAGTATAAGATACAAAATTGAATTCCTGGACGCCGCGCAATATTTGTGTGAATTAAAGGTTTATAAATCTTGGATGTGGCATGTCCCAGGTTAGCAATAAGAGAGGATTCTGTGTGTAACACCAGAGCAGAAAAAGAC
>NC_091574.1:33706875-33724375 GCF_042767895.1 Penaeus vannamei | reverse complement strand
GACGTATTCAAGCCACACAAACCTTTCGACATGGTGTCACCCTCCCCCCCTCCTCTCCCTCCCTCTCACCTCCCCTTGGTTATTTGTAGTCATTGGCAGTCTCGGTTCCCTCCCTCCCTCCCTCCCTCTCTCCCTGCTTCCCTGCTTTACGTCCTTGGTGCCTGTACATTCCCTTCCTCTGCAGTATATTTACATTTCCCCTCTTTCCCTCCCTCCCTTCCTCTTTCCCTCTCTCCTACATCTCCCCGCCCTCCCATCCCTATATCAATTCCTCCTTGCTTCCCCTTCCATCCAATACTTTTCCACCTCCCCTCACTTTCCCTCCTTCCCTCTCTTCCTACCCCTCCCTTACACTTTCACCTCTCCACTCCTCCTTCCCTATCCCTTCCTTTCTCCCTACCACCTCCCCTCCCTGTCTCACACCTTCCCTCCCTTCCTCCCTATGACCCAATACATCTCCCCATCTTCCCTCCCTCCGTACCACCCACAAATCCCCCCTCCTTACCCTCCCTTCCTCCCTATCGCCCCATATATCTTCCTACTTTCCCTCCCTTGCCTCCGTCTCCCACCCTCCCTTCTTCCCTACTACCTCACACATCTCCCCACTTTCCCTCCCTCCCCCTCCCCTGTCTCCCACCCTCCCTTCCTCACTTCCCCCCCTGTCTCCTACCCTCCCTTCCACCCTACCCCCCCCTCCCTCTCCCCTACCGCCCACCAGTGTAAGGATTTAAGCAGAGGAGGTAATCCAGCCATGAAGTTGTGGTCTGGAACGGCAGCCATGTTTACTACCGTGCTCTGTACTGGGAGATTTTTTTGCCTTTTTTTCACCCGTAATTTTTGCGTTTTTTACCTGTAATTTTGCCGTCCATTTTTAATTGTGTGAATTCTTCTCTTTATATCACTCTATCTCTCTGTGTCCGTCACTCGGTCTAGCTTTCTCTCTGCTGTTAATGGTGATAAGGATATCAGTGATAGTGGTAAAGTATTTGATGAGGCTGATGGAAATAATGGTATTAATAATGGTAATGACGTTGGTAATAGAGCTAGTTATGATCATGGAAATGGTAATGATATTGTGATAATAACATGATGATAATAATGAATGTGAAACTAATAATGATCATCACCGCAAAAAGATCATTAATGAGGTTGTTATAAAGATGATACATTTAGTGGCAATTATGTCACCGATAAAAAAAGTGATAGATATAATGATGATAACAGCAGTTGCGGAAATAGAGTAACAATTCTATGGCAGTTCTCATCATCTTGTCGGCGGCGCTCCTTGCAAAAGCATAATCAACTACTGTCATTCCTTATAAGACCTTCTTAAGGTTATTTCCCACACCCGCTAATTTCACTCTATACCCCCCTCCCCCACCTTCCCCCCACCCTGCACTCTCGACCGACAAAAGGTGTACCTTACATCCTCTCCCTTTTATTTTTTTCTTTCTTTCTCTCTTTTATTTTTAATCACTTAGTATATGAGAAATGTATTACACTCATTTATGTTGCATATGTATATGTGTACATACATACATATATGAATATGTATATATATATATATATATATATATATATATATATATATATATATATATATGTATATGCACATATATATATATATATATATATATATATATATATATATATATATGTATATATATATATATATATATATATATATATATATATATATATATATATATATATGTCTGTGTGTGTGTATGTGTGTGTGTGTGTGTGTGTACATACACATACACACACACACAAGCACACACACACACACACACACTCACACACACACACACACACTCACACACACATATATATATATATATATATATATATATATATATATATATATATATATATATATATATAATGTATATACATATGTACATATATATATATATATATATATATATATATATATATATATATATATATATATATATTCAAATATATATCATACGTGTGTATATATATATATATATATATATATATATATATATATATATATATATATATTTCTCACTCTCCCTTTCCCTCTTCCTCTCTCTTTTCTTCTCCCTCTCTCTCTAGCTCCCTCTCTCAAACTCTTTCCCAGGTACCACCCGTTACATAGCTTTGTTACACAGGGACACTATATCTACATCGATCTCAGATGTAGATATAGAGCCCCCTGTATATTACCTTCATATATGGTGATTCTGGTCTATCCATCATTCATACTCTGATATTAAGTATGCATTCATCTTTGTCTTTTGTTATTAAGTGCAGTTGTTAGGAAAATGAACAACCTCGTCATCAGTGGGTTTTTTTTTATTATCGTGACATCGTTGTTGCTACTTTACTATTTTTGTTAACTGTTTCCTGTTATCGTTATATTTTTTGTGCTCATTAGTGTTATAGGTGTTGGTATGATTATAGTCGCTGTGATTGTAATTATGATATGTTTTCGTTGTTTCCATATTTTGCTTCAGTTCTGTTAATTATTGCTTCATTTCCGCTACTCTTTACTTCGCTCCCATTATTTTCACTTCATTCTCACCATCTTACTTCATCCCCACTCCTACTTGCTTCATTCTAATATTTTAGCTTCACTCTACTATTACGACTTCATTTCCTACTTTTGTCCCATTCCCCATACACTATTTCCCGATCTCATTTCTTTTCAATTCGTCCTTTTATTGCATAATTCATCATGATTAGCATCTGAAGCAGGTGCGGTAACTTTGTCATGATTGTACCTTTCCGACTGATATATGGCTAAGGGAAATAACCCCCATACCTATAGGGACGTGTGTGTTTCCTTTCTTCGTTTGCCGTTTATTTCGTCTTGATTTATTCATTTATCTGTTTATTCCTTTTTGAGGCTTCTTTTTATTGTCTTATGCCACTTAGTGTATCATCATTTTTTTTACTTCTGTTGTTATTATTATCATTGTTATCATTGTTAATCGATTGCAGTTGTCAAGTTATTTTTCATTTACATATATGTTGAGATTATATTGCTTATATCTAATAAGATCTTGATTATTTAAGCTATAACAAACTACTTCCTTAATTATAACCATAAATCTCACTGCTGTCTTCTATCTTTTATCATTATCATTCAAATTAACTTTACATTAATTGCCTTACATAGCTGGTCGAAATTGCGTTAACTCTACTTCTCCTTCTGTCCTCCTCTCTCTCTATTTTGCTCCCTCTTCTTCTCCTTTTTCTCTCACTCTCTCTATCTTTCTTTCATTCCTTTTTCTTGTCCTTCGTGCAATTATTCACAAATCTTTTTCCTTATCTATTTTCACAACCATCACCAGCATCACTTTCATCATCTTTTACTTCTATTTTTCGTCTACCCAATTCATACATACATACATACATACATACATATATATATATATATATATATATATATATATATATATATATATATATATATATATATATATATATATATATGATACACATACATACATATACATGCATACACATATATACATATATATGTATGTATTTAATTTTTTCTTCATATACCCCCCCAATAAACCACCACAATAACTACCATTCTCTCCCCCTCTCTTACCCCGTACCTACAACCACAACAACCTCTCCCCCCCCCCCTACTTTCACGCACCGCTTGTACCGTCTATGGCTTTCCGTTGCTATGGGCGAATATGAAGGGTTTATCGTGAATTATGTACTGCTGGGCTGAAAGTGACGGGGGAGGGGGAGGGGAGATGGGGGGAGGGGGACAAGATCGGGGTGGGGGGGTGGGGGGCAAGATTTATGGTGAATCGTTCGATAATCTTTAGGGTGTTAAGGTATATTCTGGTTTGTTCATATACATGTTCACTCACGGACATACACACGCACACAAATATACACAAAAAAATTATAGTGTTTATCTTTATGTTTAATTTTCACTCGCACTCTCTCTCTCTCTCTCCCTATATATATATATATATATATATATATATATATATATATATATATATATATATATATATATATATATGTGTGTGTGTGTGTGTGTGTGTGTGTGTGTGTGTGTGTGTGTGTGTGTGTGTGCATGTGTGTGTGCGTGCGTGTGCGTGTATGTGTGTGTGTGTGTGTGTGTGTATGTGTATGTGTGTGTGTGTGTGTGTGTGTGTGTGTGTGTGTGTGTGTGTGTGCGCGCGCGCGTTTGCGTGTGCGTGTCCGTACATGTGTGTGTGTGTTTATTTATATGTGTCTAAGTATGCCGGTATATACAAACAGACATATATACAGACTCACGCATGCACACAGGCTGGCGACTCCCACACTGGCGGGCCCGTGCGTCTGTATGCACGGTGTGTTTGCAGGCGAGTGCGCGCGCATGCTGTGCTCTTCCTGATTCACTTCGCCATTATTCTCTCCCCGCGCATAAAAGACGCCGCTCGTGGGGGCTTCGCTAAATAAACTTCGCCATCAATTTCGATCTTAGGTGCGGGTGATTGCTCAAAACCGCAAGAATATAGATGGGTATTCCGGGATTTTGTTGTTGTGGGAGGAGGAGGAGGAGGAGGAGGAGGAAGAGGTGGAGGTGGAGGTGGAGGTGGAGGTGGAGGTGGAGGAGGAGGAGGAGGAGGGGGGGGAGGAGGAGGGGGAGGAGGTGGTGGTGGTGGTGGGGGTGGTGGAGGTGGTGGAGGTGGAGGTGGAGGTGGAGGTGGAGGAAGAGAAGAAGAAGAAGGAGGTGGAGGAGGAGGAAGAGGAGGAAGAGGAGGTGGAGGTGGAGGTGGAGGTGGAGGTGGAGGTGGAGGTGGAGGTGGAGGTGGAGGTGGAGGTGGAGGAGGAGGAGGAGGAGGAGGAGGAGGTGGAGGAGGAGATGGTGGAGGAAGAGGAGGAGGAGGAGGAGGAGAAGGAGGAAGAGGAAGAAGAAGTGGAGGATAAGGAGGAGGAGGAGGTGGAGGTGGAGGAGGAGGAGGAAGAAGAGGAGGAGGAGGAGGAGGAGAAGAAGGAGGAGGAGGTGGAGGAGGAGGAGGAGGAGGAGAAGCAGGAGGAGAAGGAGAAGAAGAAGAAGAAGAAGAAGAAGAAGAAGATGGAGGAGGAGAAGGAGGGAAGAAACGGATGGGAGATGATGATGTTGATGATGATGAGGAAGAGATTGATGAAGAGTAGAGGGAGAGAAAGATAAGGGAGAAGTTAATATATGCAATACAAAAAAGAGGCGATAAAAAGGGAGAGAAAGATAATAAGAGAAAAGGCAGAGAAAAAGGACAGAATGAGAGCTAATACGAGATAGCGAGAGAGAGAGATGCAGGCCGTGAAAGAGAATAAAAAGAACACACTAAAACAGAGATAGATTGATAGATAGACAGAGAGAGAGAGAGAAAGAGAGAGATAGAGAGAGAAAGGAGAAAGAGACAGATAAGCAGACAGACAGACAGACGAAACACAAACAGAGACAGATACAGACAAACAGAAACAGAAAGAGAAAAGAAACAGAAAAGAAACAGAAAAGAAACATCCAGCCAGACAGAAAAAAAAGAAACACAGAGACAGAGAAAGAAAGAATCCATGGCTCGGCCGTCCATCCGTCCATCCGTCTATCCATGCCCATCCGTCCATCCGTCTATCCATGCCCATCCGTCCATCCGTCTATCCATGCCCACCCACCCATCCGTCTACCCATGCCCACCCACCCATCCGTCTATCCATGCCCACCCATCCATCCGTCTATCCATGCCCATCCGTCCATCCGTCTATCCATGCCCATCCGTCCATCCGTCTATCCATGCCCACCCACCCATCCGTCTACCCATGCCCACCCACCCATCCGTCTATCCATGCCCACCCATCCATCCGTCTATCCATGCCCACCCATCCATCCGTCTATCCATGCCCACCCATCCATCCGTCTATCCATGCCCACCCATCCATCCGTCTATCCATGCCCACCCATCCATCCGTCTATCCATGCCCACCCATCCATCCGTCTATCCATGCCCACCCATCCCTCCGTCTATCCATGCCCACCCATCCATCCGTCTATCCATGCCCACCCATCCATCCGTCTATCCATGCCCACCCATCCATCCGTCTATCCATGCCCACCCATCCCTCCGTCTATCCATGCCCACCCATCCCTCCGTCTATCCATGCCCACCCATCCCTCCGTCTATCCATGCCCACCCATCCCTCCGTCTATCCATGCCCACCCATCCCTCCGTCTATCCATGCCCACCCATCCCTCCGTCTATCCATGCCCACCCATCCATCCGTCTATCCATGCCCACCCATCCCTCCGTCTATCCATGCCCACCCATCCATCCGTCTATCCATGCCCACCCATCCCTCCGTCTATCCATGCCCACCCATCCATCCGTCTATCCATGCCCACCCATCCATCCGTCTATCCATGCCCACCCATCCATCCGTCTATCCATGCCCACCCATCCATCCGTCTATCCATGCCCACCCATCCATCCGTCTATCCATGCCCACCCATCCATCCGTCTATCCATGCCCACCCATCCATCCGTCTATCCATGCCTATCCATCCATCCGTCTATCCATGCGCACCCATCCATCCGTCTATCCATGCCCATCCATCCATCCGTCTATCCATCCATCCATCCGTCTATCCATGCCCACCCATCCATCCGTCCATCCATGCCCACCCATCCATCCGTCCATCCATGCCCATCCACCCATCCCTCTCCAACCCGCGTCATGTCCGAAAGTGCCAAGCCAAAGTCGACCGGAATGCGTTCGCGGCGTTCGGAACCGGATCTCGAGATGCCGTAAAGACGATCGAATCCGGCTCACGGCTCCTATAGCGTTCTTTCGCTGTTTTTTTTTTTTTTTTATTTTTTTTTTTTTTTTTTTTTTTTTTTTTAGGTTTTTGAGTTTTTTTTTTTTTTTTTTTTTTTTTTTTTATTTATTCACTTATGTTGTGTTTGTTTTTCGTTCTTTCGCTGTTTTTTTTATGTTTTTGCGTTTTTTTTTATTTATTCACTTAAGTTGTGTTTGTTTTTCGTTCTTTGTGTGTATTTTTTTCAAATTATTTTTAATGTGTTTTCGTTTTATGGTCTTTTTTTCAATTTATTCTGTATTTGTTTTCGTTCTCTGTTTGTGTCATGTTTTTTTTTTTTTTTTTTTTTTTTTTTTTTTTTTTACTTGGCTCTTCTGTATTTGTTTTCGGTGTCTTTTTTTTCTTTTTTTTTTTACCCATTTCGTATTTGTTTTCGTTCTCTCTTTGTCTCATTTTGTTCCTTAATCATTCTGTATTTGATTTCATTCTTTGTGTTGCTTTTAATCGTGTTCTGCTTTCGTCTTCTTCTTTGTATGTGATTTTAGTTGTTTCTAGTTCGGATTAGTATCATTATTCTAAATGTCCTTGTTTTTTATTTATTCCTATTTATTCATTTATTTATTGTCTCTTTGGTATTTTGAGAATGTTTATTACTGTACTACTACTATTATTATCAGTTTAGTTATTTCATCATTATATTTTTATCCTTATCCTTATCAGTATTATTATGATTATTGATATTATTGTTGTTGTCGTTCCTGCAGATATAATAATTATTGTCTTAATTGAAAAGAATGATTCCAACTAAATTCTAAAATCTACGAAACATCAACCGTAATAAGGGTGGATAGACCTATAAATATTGCAAGTGCTCAGTAACAATAACAGAATTTTTGCTCAATAATGACACTTAAATTCATGGGAATTTTAATCAATGTTTAGTAATCTTTGTAAAAAGTAATGGAAATCTTAATATTTTGTTGTAAAATAGACTGGCTACGCATATTTACCTTGTCTTCTTGTGGGAGGCATATGGAATTTTGGGACTCAGGATACAAAAATATCTCTTAATGGAAGTACGAATGACTTCTTTGAATCAAACAGGTTAGAGTGAAAAAGAAAGATATTTCCGCCACGAATTTTATGTGTAACCATTGTTGTAAACATTCCAATAATTTTCAACGTTCAGTCTTCAACTTTTGGGAACTTATTGTATACATTTCCTCTCAACTTTTCGTGTTTGTTATTAATCGGAAATAGTAACACTAAACTTACACATGCTCAACAAAGAGAATGATTATTAATAGGGGTCACAGCTGGGTAATACTCCGATATAAGCTGACTGAAGCAGATCGTGAATTCCCGACCAATCAATGTCACTCTTTTAAAAAGGCACTGTACTTTCAGTGCATTTCTCTTAGTTTTGTTTTATTTGTCGAAATATGTATATAGTAGATAAACATTTCCTAATTAAGCCATACGTCGTACACTACTGCGCACGCACGTTTTTTTTATTTAATTAGAAATACTTGTCACAGCTGATCGACGCGCATGCACTGCCATCTAGCGGCGGATTTGACAGTTTTGTTGTCACAGTTCTCGTTGTTCGTTTTGTGATGTTTGTTTGCAATGTTTTTCTTGTGTTTCCGAATGATTTCCCCTCGAAAACGAACTCGAAATGAAAGTGTTACGATACGTGGGTTACAGTGTATTCAGTGATGTGCAAGAATCGTACTCTTAAGCCGCAGACTTTTCGTAGAGGCTCTTCATCTTGCTCAGCTTTCCCTTCTCTTCGCTCTAAGGTAAAGCTAATTTCCATCTTTTCATAGAATACTGTCATGGATGAAGGAGTCGGGTAGGAAATGCGGCGATTGGGGGAGAAAGGGCACGGGTAGACGAAGCCTCCAGGTTAGGAAGGTTTTTTGGTTCATGCGGAAGCACTGGTTCGGTCATTCGTGCAACTCGGGTTCGAATCTCCCTTGACCGAATCCCGACTCGGGCTTTGTTAACTTCCATTTTCATGTCCTCGTCAAAATGCTTGTTTTGAGCGAGTAGGCCTAGTGCAAACTTGTGATAATGAAGATGGTCGTTGTCGTTATTATTCTCTAATTGTCATCATTGCCATCCTCATTACCACCCTTGGCGTTGTCATTACCATTTTCTCATGATCCTCTCATTGTCATCATCATAGTCACTACCACCAGCACCACCATCATGACCACCACCACCATCATCGTCATCGTCATCATTATCATCATCATTGTCATCGTCATCATCATTATCATCATTATCATCGTCATCATCATCACCGTCATCATCATTATCATCATCGACATCATTATCATCATCATCATCATTATCATCATCATTATCATCATCATCACCGTCATCATCATTATCATCATCGTCATCATTATCATCATCATCATCATCGTCATCATCATCATCGCCACCACCACCACCACCACCACCACTACTATCATCATAATTATCATCGGTATCATCCTCACTGCCCTACTCATCCTCTTTGTCATGGAGGAAGAGCGATGGAGATTGGGATGGAGGAATGAAAGATGCAGGAAGAGGGATGGAGGAAGAGAGGTGGAGAGAGGGATGGAGGAAGAGAGAAGGAGAGAGAAGAGTGGAGGAGGAGAGATGGAGAGAGGGGGATGGAGAAAAAGATGACGAGAGGGATGGAGGAAGAGAGATGGAGAGATAGGGATGGAGGAAGAGAGCTGGAGAGATAGCGATGGAAGAAGAGAGATGGAAAGAGAGAAAAGAAAAGAAAAAAAGAAGAAAAGAAAAGAAATACAGGATCCAGGTGAACACAACAGGATATATCACCAGCTTTATGTTTATTCCTCGTCCTCAGAAACTCCTTCTCACGTCTCATCATTATTCCTCACGTCCTAATTACACGTTCGTCTATGCACGTCATCGCTGGGCCACGGTCGTTAGAGAGAGACGGGCACTTTTAAGGTGGAAACTTTGTATTACGGAAGAAGAAATGGAATAACAGAAGAGGTGATTAGTGCTTATGTTATGATTAGCATGTAGCGTTCTTGGAAAAGAGGAAGAGGGAGAGGGAGAAGAGGAAGGGGAGAAGGGGAAGGGGCGGTGGGAGGGATGGCGAGAGGGAGGGGAGGGGAGGGTTGAATGAGGGAGATTTAGAGGATGGAAGAAAGGGTAGCGATGGGAGGGGGGGGGGGTCGAAAGGGGGACAATCAGCGGGGGGAAGAATAGGGAGGGATTGCAAGGGGCGGCAGAGGGAGAGGATTAGGGAGAAGGAGAAAAAAAGTGTAGGGTTGGGTGATATATATATATATATATATATATATATATATATATATTATATATATCTATATACATTTATATGTATATATACATTTTATATAAATATATGTATATTCTTATATATATATATATATATATATATATATATATATATATATATATATATATATATATATATATATATATACATTTATATGTATATATACATTTTATATAAATATATGTATATTCTTATATATATATATATATATATATATATATATATATATATATATATATATGTATGTATATAGGAAAACATAGACATTTTTAATCTAAACCTCACCTTGTCTTAAATTGCCCCCCCCCCCCGTCCTTACCTGTTTCACCCTAAAAAAAAAAAGTATGGCGGACCCCCAGGCATACACCCCCTGTCCCTGCCTCCTCCCCTTCCCCAGCCCCTTCCCCACCCCTACCCCAGCCCCTTCCCCGCCCCTTCCCCACCCCTACCCCAGCCCCTACCCCACCCCTACCCCATCCCCTTCCCCGCCCCGAAGTCCCCAGAACCCGGGCATTACTTGCGGTCTCCCGGTAGCTCCGGCCATAACCAAGGGAGCGGAAGATAACACACCTGGAAGCCCTGTGCTGATCACTCTCCTTCAGCAGTGAGGTCGCGGGCCATGCGTCTACGTCAGCAGGGAGCTCCTCGCCTGCTGACTCGCCGAGGATGATTCATCAGGAGGCAAATTATGCTGCAGTAATTGATGGTCATTTGCGAAGCCCTGAATGCACATCGACCTCTGTGGCCTGATTCGACCTTGCTTCCCGGACTTGCCTGTTCTCGGTCTTATTGGCTAGTGAGAGTTCGAGAGCTGATGGAAAAGGAATAGGCATAATATAGTATATGTGTGTGTGTGTGTCTGAGAGAGAGAGAGAGAGAGAGAGAGAGAGAGAGAGAGAGAGTGGGAGAGGAGACAGAGAGGGAGGGGGAGACAGAGGGGGAGACAGAGAGGGAGGGGGAGGGGGAGGGGGAGGGAGGGGGAGGGAGGGGGAGGGAGGGGGAGGGAGGGAGGGAGGGAGGGAGGAGGGAGAGAGAGAGAGAGAGAGAGAGAGAGAGAGAGAGAGAGAGAGAGAGAGAGAGAGAGAGAGAGGGAGAGAGAGAGAGAGAGAGAGAGAGAGAGAGAGAGAGAGAGAGAGAGGACGGGGTTAGAGAAGGGGTGAAGGAAGAAGGGAGGGAGGGAGGAAAAGAGAGGGGTGGGAGATGGAGAGAGGGAGAAAGAGAGATAGAGAGAGAGGGAGAAAGAGAGGTGGAGAGCAGGAAGAGAGAGGAAAAGAGGTGGAGAGTAGGAAGAGAGAAAGAGAGGTGGAGAGCAGGAAGAGAGAGGAAAAGAGGTGGAGAGTAGCAAGAAAGAGAGAGTTGGAGAGACAGAGAGAAAGTAAAAGGTAAAGAGATAGAAAAAGAAAGAAAAAGATAGAGAGAGGGATAAAAAAGAGAAAGGGTGAGGGAAGAGAAGCAGGAGGAAACGATGCTGACATTAGGGGGGGGAGAGAGAGAGAGAGAAAGAGAAAGGGAAAGAGAGAGAGAGAGATAGAAGATAGATAGATAGAGAGAGAGAGAATAGAGAGAGAGAGAGAGAGATAGGAGATAGATAGATAGAGAGAGGGAGAAAGAGAGAAGTTAAGGAGGCAGTAGAAGCTATGCAACACACACTACGGTCATTGATTGAGATTTCGCATACTAGAATTCTTGGGGTTTCTTGGCAATGATCTGCGCGACTGCTCGAATAACTTCTACTTGCATTATTTTGATGAATTTGCATAGATTTCAGTTGATGATGCAGAGGTATTGCACTTAACATAGACATTTTCTTAGTTGCTGCTCTGGTTTTGAGCCAGGTGAAACATATCTTAAATTTCGAATAAAAAAGGAAGTAATGAAGAGGACGACATGGTGGTAACAGTAGTAGTGATGACAGTAGAAGAAATAATAGAAATAGTCATAGTGACAGTTGTAGTAGAAGAGGAGGAGGAAAAAGAAGAAGTAGAAGTAGAAGAAGAAGAAGAAAAAGAAGAAGAAGAAGAAGAAGAAGAAGAAGAAGAAGAAGAAGAAGAAGAAGAAGAAGAAGAAGAAGAAGGAGAAGGAGAAGAAGAAGGAGGAGGAGAGAATAAGAGGAGGGGGAGGATGAAGTAGAAGAAGAAGAAGGAAAGAATAAGAAGAGGGGTAGGATGATGATGAATATGAAATAGAAATAGTAGAAGAAAAATAGATAGTAAAAAAGTAGCAATAGTAGCAGCAGAGGAAGAAGTGGAGGAAATAACAGCAGTAGTACCAAAAGCAGCAGGAGACGAAAGGGAAGATGAAGAAGAAGAGATAGAAATAAAAAAAAGTGAAAAGCAAAAGATGATGATGAAGAAGCGATAGGCAGCGATAACAGTCATTACAATACCAAGAAAGTAATGAGCTCTTTCCTAATCACCGTCATCTGTCATCACGGTCATAATTTCTTCCGACCATCAGTCAAGGCCTCTCCCGATAGTTATGCCAATAGTGTGGGTTTTAAGGCACTATTAGACCGGGATCTTTCGCAAAACACGGACCAAGATGTATAGAATAGTGTTACAGATGAGTTCATAAATCTTTATGCAGATGGGGGGGCTGGACTTGCAACGTTCTCATCACAATAAATCAACAACACATTTTAAACTTAATGCAGAGCCTCTGTCGGCGGAGATTGTGTTCGAGACAGTTCGCGAGGTATTTTTTGGGGCGAAAAATATATAAGAAGGGAATGAGGTGTTCTGGATTTTTTATTTATTTATTTATTTATTTTTTATTTTTTATTTTTTTGACTGTTGTTGTTGTTATCATTATCATATTCATACTAATACCATCATAATTGATATCATCATCATGTTCACCGATGTTATTACTATTATCATTATCAGTATCATTGATATTATTACAATTTGTTCATGATTGCTATTGTTATAATTATTATTAGCAGTAGTATTAGTAGTAATCAAAGTATTCTAATTACAATTATTATAACTATTATGGATAAGGTAATAATTATTGTTATGATAATAGGATAAAGGAAAATTATAATATTTACCAATGTCATTTTCATGCTTTTGTTATTGTTTTTTATTATTTTATTATTATTATTGTTATTATTATTATTATTTGATATTATTCAGTCGATTTTCATACTTTATTTGTAGTCATACTGTCATTTGTAATGTTATCTTTATCATCATTATAATTGATATTGATATATTGATTTTGATATCATCATAATCATTATTTAAAACAGACAACACATCAATTATTATCAATTACGATCATATTACCTGCACTAGTGATTAGATCGTAGACCCCTCTACTGTGATTCTTATTAACATGACAACTAACTTCTATAATGCTTATAAACATCATTGCCCCTCTTGTTATCGTCTTTAGTAATAGTTTTAGTAATATTTTTGCCTTCGTGGACTTTAAGGAAGGTATCTAATGGCATGTTTTTGCAGGGCATTAGAAATGTACCTTTTATTATCTATTTGTCTTATTTATCTCTCTATCTATCTATCTATATGTACATATATATATATACGCAATATTTGTGTGTATGTGCGTCCATGTGTTTGTGTACGTGTTATTGCGTTTGTGTGTTCGTGCGTGCGTGCGTATGTGCGCTAATAGCGACCCTGCGCCAAAGCCAATCGTGTCGGCATCATCACACTCATTATCGCTATTGTTTTCTTCATCACCATTACTATATATGCTTGTTTGTTCATCAGCATTTCATTAACACAATTTTAGTAATTCATCATTGCTATTTTTGACCGCTTCTCGTTACTTATGTTATCACCACCAATATCTGCTTGGCTCATTATAACTCCTATTACAATCCATGTAATCAAATCATGAGCATTGTCTCCATGATTAATGATTGGTCTCTATCATCAATATTGTTATCCTCATTAAGCAGATGATCGCCGCTGGAAAGAGAACAGCAGTTTGCTCTTAATATATCTCCATCAAAAAATACCTGAAGATGAACAAGATTTTGCATTGTATAAACCGTTTTCACTTTTTTTTTTCGTTTGGGGTATTTTGTTATACATTTTTGCTACTTTCCTGTGTGTCGCTTTTTTGAAAGTATTTTGTGCGTATTCCGTGACGTTTTTCTTTTAATTTATAACTTAATGGTTCTTGAAATATTCTGGGAAAGCGGTCATTAGGGGTTTGATAAGGTGTTAGCTAGTAATATTTTGTGCTACACTTTTGCAGTATGATATTTTTATTACATAACAGAAAAGCAAAACCCTTTTGCATATTTTCTTACTCAGTTGTAGCGCGCAAAATTGCCTGGAATAGTGCGCTATCATAGGAAATATATATACTTATAAATGAGCATGTTTAGGCCGTGACCAGAATCGTGTCTTTTGCATAGTCGTGGTTCCTCAAAGCAAACAAAATCTCGCTGCCATTTATCACTAGTGTTATTATAAAGACAACGAGCGAAAGGTGTACATGTGTATGTATGTTATACATATACATACACACACACACACACACACACACACACACACACACACACACACACACACACACACACACACACACACATATATATATATATATATATATATATATATATATATATATATATATATATGTATGTATATATATGCATGTATGTATTATGAAGTAGATTGATAGATACATCTAGATATATAGATATCGATACACACACACACACACACACACACACACACACACACACACACACACACACACACACACACACACACACACACACACACACACACACACACACACACACACACACAATCCCCACCATCTCCTCCTCCTCCTCCTTCTACTCCTTTGCTACCACTGGCTCCTCTTCCTCTTCCTCCTTCTATGCTACCTTTTCCTTGTCCCTCTCCTCCTTATTTTCTTGTTCCTCCTCCTTCCTCCCTCTTCCTCTTCCTCCTTCTCGCTCTTCCTCCTCCTTCCCTTTCTCTCCCCTCCCCTCCCTTCTTCCTCCTCCTTCCCCTTCCCTCCCCTTCCCCCTCCCCCCCCCCTCCCCTTCCCGTCTCCCACCACCAACCCCAACCCAACCCCCGCCCTCTCGTGGCCCTTAGAGTTCAACGGCCCTTAGGAAACACTGTGCATTTCGCCTCCACGTGCTGGTAAGTTATGGCTCCCCCTTGGCCCCTCCGCGCGCCGTACAGTTATCATCAAGGTTCATAGTTTTGGCCGATTGTCAGGTTTCCATTTTCTAATTTTTCATCTGGGGCGTAAGTCATTCTCCCCGAGCTTAGCCATTTCTTGTGGCCTTCGTTTTTGGCTTTCGGGGGTTATTTTGGCTTTATTTTTTTCATTTCTACTTATTTTTTTTTATTTTGTTTCCCTGCTTCGTGATGGGTGGTTTTAGTTAGGTATATTTTTCCCCATTTTTTTCCTGATGTGGAGGGGGGGGGGTACGAGAAAAAAAAACTTTTCGTCCATGTAACTGTCTGATTGAGCGAAAGTGATAAATGTACTTTGAAATGGAACTTATTTGACGTTCAGTATTTTCACTAGAATAAGGAAACGAAAAAGAGTTTCAAGTTCCATTTGTGTCTTTTTTCTAAATAACTTCTTTGTTTTTTTTTCTCTATTTTTTTCAACAATTATAACAGAGTTGTTTCCTGCTCGCCTTCCGAAGCGGTTCCTGTAAAAGAGAAACAGAGATTCAGTTCAGTTTCCTTCAGTATTTTTGGCAAATCGGTTGGTGTCGACAAATTATAAAAAGCTTGTACTTCCTGAGGTCACGTAGGTGTAGCGTCTTCGATGACATTAATTGCAAAAGGAGCGGCTGTTCATAGTAGTTCCAGGAGGTGTGTTAATAATAGGAGTCGTAGTTGAAGAATTATGACATTTTCACTTTGGGTGAGAGAGAGAGAGAGAGGGGGAGGGAGAGGGAGGGGGAGGGAGGGAGAGAGAGAGGGAGGGAGAGAGAGAGAGAGCGGGAGGGGGAGGGAGAGAGAGATAGAGAGAGAGAGAGAGAGAGAAAGAAAGAAGAAAGAAAGAAAGAAAGAAAGAAGAAAGAGAGAGAGAGAGAGAGAGAGAGAGAAAGAGAAAGAAAAAGAGAGTAAATGAGTTAGAGAAAGAGAAATCGAAAAAGAAAAAAAATAGGGGGAGTGACTGAAGGAGAGAAAGAGAAAGATACAGACAGAGACAGAGAGATCCAGAACGAAACAGACGAAAGAAGAAAAGAAGGAGAGAAAGAAAAAAGACATCTCATTGTTTGTCAAATGATCGCGAACAGTTAGTGGCGGGGCTGCAGTTTACACAACTCCATCATCTTTCCGAGGACGCCCCCCCCCAACCCCCCGGAAGTGTCCCGTGTCCCTCGGAGGAGTAATGAATGTGTGAGAGCCTGACAATGCTTCGTTTGGCCGGTAATGAAGCAGAGGATTGAGGATAATGGCGAGATATTGCGTGCGGGAGGAGGACTCCTGTCGCCTGTCGTGACGAATGGAGGTGCATGTGCTAGTTTTTTTGTTTTTTCTCCTTTTTTTTTGACTGTGGGAATGGATCTGTGTATATGTATCTATGTGAATGTGTGTGTGTGTGTGTGTGTGTGTGTGTGTGTGTGTGTGTGTGTGTGTGTGTGTGTGTGTGTGTGTGTGTGTGTGTGTGTGTGTGTGTTTGTGTAGGTGTTTATGCGCGCACACACACACACACGCACACACACACACACACACACACACTCACACTCACACTCACACTCACACTCACACTCACACACACTCACACTCACTCACACTCACACACTCGCACATAACGCATGCACAGTTTGCTTATAAACCTGCAAACACGCACAGACATACTTAGATGTAAACAACTATATCTACATTATTTTTATTTTCCTTTATTCTCTCTGTTCTCTGACTCTCGGCATCGCATCGACGGGGGAACGGTGAGAGGGGCTGTAAATCGACTGCGGCGCCGGGTGGGTTCTCTGCAGGCGCTGACGGGAGAGAGTCTCGGCAGGAGGGAAGGGGCGGGGGAGAGGGGGAGGGTGAAGGGGAAGAGGGGAAAGAGGAGGGGGAAGGGGATGGGGAGGGGGAGGATGAAGGGGATGGGGAGGGGAGGACGCAGGGGAAGAAGGGAGGAGAGAGGGGAGGATGAAGGGGATGGGGAGGGAGAGGAGGAGGAGGATGAAGGGGAAGTGGAAGAGGGGAAGGGGAGGATGAAGGGGAAGGGGGAGGGATGCAGGGGGGATTGGGGAGAGGGGAGAGAGGGAGGGTGAAGGGGAGGGAAGAAGGGAGAGGGGGAGGGTGAAGGGGGAGAGGGGGAGGATGATGGGGAAGAAGGGATGAGGGGGAGGATGCAGGGGATGGGGATGAGGAGGATGAAGGGGAGAGGAGAGAGAGGGGAGATGGGGA
>NC_091574.1:33699375-33701875 GCF_042767895.1 Penaeus vannamei | reverse complement strand
ATATATATATATATAGAGAGAGAGAGAGAGAGAGAGAGAGAGAGAGAGAGAGAGAGAGGCTAATGTAGTAAAGAGCTATGGAGAACGGTAAAAAGAGAGAAGGTGGTGGGGGGGGGGGGGGGCAGAACGGGAAGTCGGGGGACAGACTAGGGATAAAACGCACACAGTGTAGTCTTCATTACAGACGTCCTCCTGCGCCAAATATTTACCTGTGCGCAATGGTTAATAATGTATGGGAGTGGCAAGACGCCATTTTGTCAATAACAATAGGGATTTCCGTCTGTTTCCGTCTCCTCCCACAGTATCTCTTCCACACCCCTTTCAGTTCAAATGAGGTCTTGTTTTTTTCTTGTTTTTTATCTTATTAGTTTCTTAGTGGCATATGTACACCTTTTTATCAGTTTATCTTTTCACCTGAAGAGAAAATGAGAGGGGAAGTTGAAGATTGATAGTTGATGGAGAGGTAGAGGAAGAGGAAGAGAGAGAGAGGGGAGTGGGGAGAAATAGAGAAGAACATTGAGTGAGAGAGAAGGGGAGAATTGTGTAATTTTCTTTCTTATTATATGAATAAAATTTACTTGTATGACTCTTGTAAGGCCGCTGTAGTTGATAGATTAGATGATATACACAACGGAACACTATTGTAATATGATGTGATAACAGTAAATGTATTAATGATAAAACCAGGGTGACGTTTCATGACGTAGATACATAAATAGATACATAAGTAAAGGAAAATAATATATAGATAAAGATACTAGAATTGCAGTGCGTATGAAGAGACATCGTTTTAGCGTCTCTTCGCCCAGGTCTTCGCTGAAAAATTAGACGATTTTCCAAGCACATTCATCACGCAGTCATCATCTTACGTCGTTTAGCGGTCGACGGACAGATCGGCGTCTCATGGCCCCGCCGTCGCCACTCCGTCCGTTCTCATACAAAACGTTGTAATACCGACATTGCACAACGTTTCTCCTCGGGTTCCCATCGCGGTCAGCCCGGCGAGCAATTTATACACGTGTCTCTGTCATTTCTCGGAGTATTTTCCCCTCCGTCCGTCGTCAATAAGCGGCCCCGGCTGATGGTACTTTACACGGTGGCTCTCTCTAATGCACACCCGGGGAACGAGTGTCATTCGACGCATCACTTTGGCGCAAAACCGCTCGCTTTTAGCACGGTTCTGCTTCGGGGGCTTGCTTGCGTTCCCGTCGCGCTTCCAGTCACGCTAGAATCCTGTGGCTGGCTTGATGTACAATTTTTGTCTGTATACTTTTATGTTTTTTTTCGATTTTTTTTTTTTTATTAGTTTCATGATGTTATTAATTCGTGCACATTTGTTTTGTCGCTACTTCAGACATGTATTGATTCATTCATTTAATCTTTTGGAAAGTTATTTAATTTAGTTTATATATCTGCACATATTTTCCCCCACATGATTCTGAATTCATTTCATAATGTTAGTTAGTTATACGTATTTATTTATTATTATTATTATTATTATTTTTAGAGAGAGAGATTGAGAGAGAGAGAGAGAGAGAGAGAGAGAGAGAGAGAGAGAGAGAGAGAGAGACAGAGAGATAGAGAGAATGAATACCACAGGCTGTCGAAGAGCCGCGAAATTAGGCTCGAATAAAAATGAGTGGGAGACGCATTCAGTTAATGGTCGGCATAACACTGATCCCATTAGGGCGACAACCGGAACATCTCTCTTCGCTGTCGTCTCTACGCCCGCAGTCCTGCTAATGGGGGGAGGGGGGGAGGAGGGGTAAAGGGAGGGGGGAAAGGGGAGGAGGGGTAAAGGGAGGGGGGAAGGAGGTGAATGGCGAAGGGGGAAGGGAGGAAAATGAAGGAGAAAGATGTGAATGGAGGGAGAGAAGGAAGGGAGAAGAAATAAGGAGAGAGATGTGAATGGAGGGAGAGAGAGAAAGGAGAAGAAATAAGAAGAGAGATGTGAAGGAGAGGGATGTGAATGGAGGGAGAGAGAGAAGGGAGAAAAAAAATAAGGAAAAAGGTGTGAATGGAGGGAGAGAAGGAAGGGAGAAGAAATAAGGAGAGAGATGTGAAATTGGAGGGAGAGATAGGAAGGGAGAAGAAATAAGGAGAGACGGATGTGAATGGAGGGAGAGAGTGAAGGGAGAAAAAATAAGGAGAGAGATGTGAATGGAGGGAGAGAGAGAAGGGAGAAAAAATAAAGAGATATATGAATGGAGGGAGAGAGAGAAGGGAGAGAGTGGGTGGAGAGAGGTGCATGGAAAGAGAGGTGGGAGGGGGTGGGGAAAGGGGGAAGAATGATAACCATTTTGTCATGAGATGCTTTAGGAGGAAGCAAGTGTGGGGATAAGGGGAGGGAGGGGATAAAGAGAGAGAAATGAAAGAAAATGCAAAGAGGAAGCGAAAGGTTAAAAAGAAAAGACTAAGCGAAGAGACGCGAATGGGGAGGAGAGAAGGAGAAGAGGAAGGAAAAAGGGGAAAGCAGTAATGACCATAGTCGCGTGACATG